>NC_059293.1:13241294-13256294 GCF_017591435.1 Portunus trituberculatus
CAAGCCTCGCCAGCGGCCGGGCGTCAGTGGTCTTCAGGCGGGATTAAGGAGCCCAGCTATTACATTAATCGAGAAACCCGGGCTCGCTCAATGGCGCGGTCGAGAGAGAGAGAGAGAGAGAGAGAGAGAGAGAGAGAGAGAGAGAGAGAGAGAGAGAAAGGCAGGATGGGAAGTACAGAGAGAGAGAGAGAGAGAGAGAGAGAGAGAGAGAGAGAGAGAGAGAGAGAGAGAGAGAGAGAGAGAGGAAAATCAGATTAAAATGAAGCAAAAGGAAACGCAGGGAATGAAAATAGTGTTGGGATAGTTTACTTGATAAATTCGTAGTTTTTCCTGATATCCACACTGAGGAGGAGAGGAGCGCTGGGGCCACGTGTATAACTATGTCCACAATTGTAACACCTACTCCAACACCTACACCTATTCCAACACCTAGACACAACTAAGTCAAGTTAAATTCAACACATTTATTCCTGTCTTTTGGCTAACTCTGTAAGGGAACTGGCGACTGAGTGGGTCTTTTATTTTTTTTTTCTTTGTTGCCATTGACCGGTTCTCCTTTACATAAAATAAAGGAAGGCAAGTGAATCTAGTGGTCACATACTAAGATATAATTTGACATGGTATTGAAGCCCATTGTATCTATAACTGTATCTAGATTTAGTTATCATATTTACTTTTCACGTATGACAGTTAAGTGAGGAACACCAAGGAAGTCTTAAGTCATGTCATAATATCTCTACACAACAATAAAGCTCAGTATATGTGAAGCTATGCTAATTAATTATCTATTTTGCTTAAACATATTTGCTCATACACATATAGGTCAAAAAGTCAGCTTCATCAAATCATAACATGCAATTTTTAGACGCATCAACAGCTAAATCTACTAACAATACGATAACAGCGATTCTTGTAAAATATCAAAGCCCAATGTACTTTAAATTAACTTTTTAATTAACCTAACGCGATCCATTCCATTCATTACCGTTACAATTATTACCACACACGTGTTAGCTGAACTGACGGCGGCAGGTGGACAAAATGAACAGGAAAAGGGAGAAGAATTGAGAGTCAGAGGAGGAAAGTATTGAGGTGTGAATGAGACAGAGACAGGGAGATGATAGGAATGGAACAGAAAGGAAGAGAAGTCAAAAGATAACAAGATAGGTAAGTGGGTCTCTCTCTCTCTCTCTCTCTCTCTCTCTCTCTCTCTCTCTCTCTCTCTCTCTCTCCCAAGACGTAAGTATCATGCTTCTATTTCTTTCTTTTACCAGTATTATTCAAGTATTCTTGAAGTAATTCTGGCATGAAAATAATTTTTAAGACAGATGTAAGTTTTTTCTTCTATAAACAGCTTTCCTATTAAATATAAGAAAAGACACTTAAATCACTACTAGCATCTTAAAACCTCCTTGAAAAAAAACTAACTTTCTTTGAAGCCTGTTAAAAGTGGTCGATTTCCTTCCTTCACTACCAATTGGCGCATCTTTAATTACTATCTATCAACTATAAACAAATTCTACCCACAGCCACACACAGACATTACACTGACTAAAAACTGCTAACTTTTGATGTCTTTCTTTCTTGTAGGTGCTTATACAGATTTCACACCTTGCTTCTAGTGCTATATACCACATTGAAAGAGTTATATATCACATTGTTACATATCACATTGAAAGAGTTAATACACCAGGAGGTGAAAGACAAGACCGGAGTAACACTCTCGCTCCCTTGCTTCAGCCTTCAGACGGTGGGCGCTTCTCATACGCAGAGCTGTGGAGTAGCTTTTGGTTCTATGGTTCTATGTATGGTCCATTCTGCCCCACTTTGGCTGGCTTTGATCCTCTTAGTTCCATTCCCTCTCCCTCTCTATCTCTGTCTCTCTCTCTCTGTCGGTCTGTCGGTCTCTCTCTCTACTTCTATATCTAATCACTTCATTCTTTTTCTTTTCTTTTTTTCTGCAACGTAACTCAAGAACCAACACTTTATTAGCATTACTTATTCGTTTATATTTACTCTCTTCTGTTCTGAATCTTTAAAATACGAGCTTTTCTGATTTTTCATACTTTTATCTTTCAACATTACTGGTATATCAATGCAATCTCTCATTTTGGCACCATATGACATTAGTTCTTCCATTTTCCTAATCACTTCATTTCCTTACTAGCATTAGCAAACGTAAATACTGACACCACACTTATTTATTCACGAATCTGGTTTGGCATATCTATCTCCCGTTCGCAGTATATCTCCAGTTCTAATACTATAAGCAATCGTATATGCTAACACAACCCCTTACATTTTTCCTTCCTCCCTAATGTCGCAAGGTAAATATTGACACCGCACTTATTCACTTATTTATACACGAATCTGGATTGCCATTATCAGCTGGCGAGGTCAGACCTATAGTAAATGGCAGCTTTAGCTCAGAGAATCGCATGTCACACACTTCCTATACGTACCGATTCGTAATTACACACAAATGCTCCTGTATAGAGAACTCTCACCAGGTCGCCGCTCAGCCCCAAGCCTTCACTCGCCAGCTTAATCCCCGCCAAGCTATGTAGTATTCCCGGACCACTTCGCCGAGGCCCGTCAAGATGTGGCGTGCTGGCTGTGGGTTTCTCAGATGCAAGGTGCGTTCAGTTCAGTGGTGGTCTAGCTGGGTGGGGGGCGTGTATTTTGTATGGTCTGGTCTTGGGTTCGTTTCTTGTGCTTTGGTGTGATGAGGTGTTAATGTTTATGTTGCAGTTTATTCTGGTTATTTTTTTCTTCTAATTTCGTTGTTGTTCTTTTCTTCTTTCGTTTTTCTTCTTGTTTCTTTTCTTATTATTGATTTATTCTTTACTTGTTCTTCTTTCGTTCTTCTTTACTTTATTAGTTGTTTTCTTTTCTTGCTCTATTACTGGTACTACTACTACTGCTATTACTACTACTACTACTACTACTACTACTACTACTACTACTACTACTACTACTACTACTACTACTACTACTACTACTACTACTACTACTACTACTACTACTACTACTACTACTACTACTACCTACTACTACTACTACTACTACTACTACTACTACTACTACTACTACTACTACTACTACTACTACTACCACTACTATTACCACTATCCTCCTGGTCCTTGTTCTCGTCCTCCTACTCCTCCTTATCATCATAATCATCATCATCATTATCATACTATCACCTTCAAATTTTTTTTTCTTGCACTGGTCAGTTATCATCGTCACTGCGAAATAAAGTGACGAAAGGTGTTATCGCATATCGCCTTTCGTTGCAACAGTCACATATTGCTTCACGCAGCGTGTGGAGCGTGAGCCCACCTGGGTGTGCTGCAGAGGGATTGAGAACTCACACACACACACACACACACACACACACACACACACACACACACACACACACAGGGGAGTAAGAGGATGGATGTGATTTCAAAATACAGCCAAGAAATATTAAGACAACAGACAGATAAGGTACAAGCAATTTATCTCCTGTTGTGTTGTTCAGTAATAACATTGTTGGCTGTGTTTCCTAGTAAAACTTGACAGGTTTGACTTAGGTACCGACGTCACAGGTGAAGTGTAGACGGACAGACAGGAAGACAGGCAGATAAATTGGATACAAAATATTTATTCCTATTATCGTAAGTGTCAGCTGTATTTCTTGGTAGATTTAAAGATTACACATAGAAACAGATTAACGTAGCAGTTGAAGTGCAGACAGTAAAGATGGACCAAAGGCGATATGGTACAAAAATTCATGCTTATTATGCTCGTTAACACCACTATACTGTTAATTGCAATTTATGATGATTTGTTGAAAGCTCGACATACAACGTTAACTCGACATTAATATAACAGAAATTGCGCAGACAGACAGGCAGGCAGGCAGGCAGGCGGGCAGACAGACAAAGTGATAAGGAACAAAAGATTTATCCCTATTATGCTGTTCATTAATATCAGTGTTAGTTGAATTAGCTAAAGTGATATTTGTTGAAAGTTACGACAAAGAAACTAATAAACATATCAGGTGTGCATCGCAGACTTGACAGACAGACAGACTGATAAATAAGTAACACAAGGTTTTTCTACTGTTATGAAGCTTAACGATATTGTTGTAATTTTTGGTAAAAGTTCAACCAACACTGGACACAAACTGAATAACCGGTAAGTATATACGTAGAAAGGTAACAGACAGACAAGCAGACAGACAGATAGACAGACAACACACACACACACACACACACACACACACACACACACACACACACACACACACACACACACACACACGGTAATATAATCCTTTAATCCGTAGTATCTCAATAAGTCACCAATCACCGTCATACTTTGAAGGCCAGTCAGTGCTGAGACTTGGACGGAGATAAAACAAATCACGGAGGAATCTGAGCAAGGCAGCGATATTGCATTCCCTCCTTAGCCTTTTTCCTCGGCTAACTCCTAAGGAAGATCAACTGTTGCCGTGACCTCGTGTTGTATGAATCAAGGTTATATCGTATAGTCTTCTGAAGGTGGTATTCGTTGTTTCAAGTTACAATGAGAGTAAAACTAAATGGTGCATGATTTCGGTCAAGGTACAGTCAAGATGTTCAGGAAAACAGGGGAACGAAGTGGTAAGATAAGAATTAGTGATGGTAATTGTTATCTTCCTTTTGATCATTAGTGTTCATGATTTCGTTACAGAAAATAAACAAATTTTTTTACATTTTTTATTCATCTATGTCGTCCGTCTATTCTGTGATAAAGAGCAGTTGCATGCTAATAGTCTTAGTTGCTTCTTATGATAATTAGCCTTTATCATTTCATTGCAGAAAACAAGCCTTTATCCCTTTTCCTCCACTTATCTAACTTCGTCTCTTCTCCGATAAGATATTGTTGTTATAGATATGGTAGTCTTAGTTATTCACCTTGAAATGATCATCAACAATTATAATTTCACTACAAAAAACATACATTATTCCATTCCCCTTCCACACACCTCTCTTATAGCTATTCTTCTATTCTGAGCCACCATGCATGTCTGGCGTCACGCAGTAGTCACAGTTATAGTTGTCCTTATGATCATCAATATTTATATCTCCACTATGACAAACAAATCTCTCCCCTTCCCCTTCCACTTTTCTCTCTTAGTAACCTGTCTATCCTATCAACACAATTCATGCTTAATGTCACGCAAGCGATACACTGGGAAACGCAGCACAGTTGCAGTACACACTCATTTAAGGAAAAAACAGTTATCCACCAATGTGACAAATTTCCCAGGACTCTATTGCGCTCCTCTCAGAACCTCCATTTGACTTCCCGCTTTTAATTAGCACGGAAAAAAAAAAAAATAAAGAAAAAGAGAGAGAGAGAGAGAGAGAGAGAGAGAGAGAGAGAGAGAGAGAGAGAGAGAGAGAGAGAGAGAGAGAGAGAATAATTAAACATGCCACACAAAAGAAGAAAAATAATAACTAATGATTACACACACACACACACACACACACACACACACACACACACACACACACACACACACACACACACACACACACACACACACACATCTCGCCTTTCCGTGCCACTTCTTGCATATTTATTTATCCTTTCACTCGTCACATGGGGCCATTCACGGTGGTGGGTGCCGCGGCCCATTCACCATCGCGGGACTCCCATTCACGTGTCATTTGGCCCATTGTGTTGTTCCTCTGGCCGCGCTCCTTTGTGCCTTGTCTCTTTGCTGGTCTCTTCTCTCCCTCTACCTTCCTTGTGTTCACGTGCTGGGTATCGTGTGACGCTCCACCTCTCATTACTAGTCATAACCCGTAGCCCACACCACGCTGCTATCCTCACTTCTCTTTACGCCCTACGACTCACGACCCTCCTTCTCTGTCATCTGTCACTTTTATCTTTTTTCTTCTCGCTTTTTCTTGCTTATTATTGTCTCTTCTTATGGGTTAATCTTTTTTGCCTTCTTCTCTTGGTTTGTTCTTTTTCTCTTGCCATCCTTTCTCTTGTTCATTAGTTTTTTTTTCTATTAGTTAAATTTTTGCCTTCTTTTTTTTCTTCTCTCTCTTTCTTTCTACGTTTAAGTTTATCCTATACTCTAAACTTAGTCATTCTGTCCCTTTGTAACTATATCTTTTGTTTATTCTTCTTACACGCACCTCCTCCTCCTCCTCCTCCTCCTCCTCCTCCTCCTCCTCCCCTTATCTACGCCCCTCGAATGTGTTATGTGATACAGCCTGACCCCCAAGTGATCTTTTACAGAGGGTAGGCAGAGAGAGAGAGAGAGAGAGAGAGAGAGAGAGAGAGAGAGAGAGAGAGAGAGAGAGAGAGGTGGTAGAGGTAGTTTAGAGGGAGAGAGGTGAGGAGAGGGGAGGAAATAGTTAACGGGAGAGCGAAGGAAGGGGAGTAAGAGGGGAGTGAGAGGAGAGGAAAAGGGAGGAGAGGGGTGTGTAGCATGAGGTCGACAAAATGTGTGTGTGTGTGTGTGTGTGTGTGTGTGTGTGTGTGTGTGTGTGTGTGTGTGTGTGTGTGTGTGTGTGTGTGTGTGTGTGTAATGAGACTTTGATTTGTGTCCATTTATGAGGGGATTTGATGCTCTGATGTACGCGCGCGCGGTGTGTGTGTGTGTGTGTGTGTGTGTGTGTGTGTGTGTGTGTGTGTGTGTGTGTGTGTGTGTGTGTTACTGGACGCGTTTGTGTTTTTCCGTTTAATTTGATGTTCGCTGATTCGCTGATTCATATTCATTATAAAAAAACACACACACACACACACACACACACACACACACACGAACTAGCAAACGAAAAAGAGAAGCATCACGATTTTGTTTCAATCTACATACACAAATTCAAAATCAATACCAATATAAAACACCCCATGCACACACACACACACACACACACACACACACACACACACACACACACACACACGATTGCCAATGCATTTCGTAGTCAGGTGGTGTCTTTCCCATACACACCACACCACACACCAACCACACACCACGCAGGCATTCTCCATCCCTTCCCCTTCCCCTTCTCTACCACACCACTTTCCCTTCCCTTCCCTGCCTGCCACTTTCACGCATACGCACTTCCTCCCCGCCCTGACACGTGCTTCCAAACCCCAGTCAATAACAAGTCTATCAACCACGCCAGGTAATGAAAGGATATTCAAGGTGCGAAAGTGGGTGTGTCTTCTGAGTCGTGTTTAGAGTGGTGTTGTGTTAAGTGATGGTGCTTACAGTCTAGACGAAGTGTTTGTGGGTGATATGAAATGTAAGTCAGTCTGGTTTTCCCGATGTTTTGTTGATTTTCTTTGTCTTGTAAACTTAACCTGATCTAACTTGATTTAACCTAACCTAACACAACCTAATGCGAGTATGTAACTGCTACTGCTGTTGCTACTACTATTAACACTTAGTACTATTACTAAACTACTACTACTACTACTACTACTACTACTACTACTACTACTACTACTACTACTACTACAACTATTACTACTACTACTACTACTACTACTACTACTATAACAATTTCTACCACAACCACCACCACTGATAATAATAATAATAATATAATAATAATAATAATAATAATAATAATAATAATAATAATAACTGAATTTTTCTTTAGATGTATAAATATGGCTGCATAAAAAGCAAATTTAACGAAAAAAAGAAAACAAATAAACCAATTGAAACATAAAACAAAATAAATACACAAAAAAATGATTCAATAATCTCTCTCTCTCTCTCTCTCTCTCTCTCTCTCTCTCTCTGCAAAGCATCTTCACACCTACAGCCAAGATTTAAATGCCAGAGGTCATCCGGAAGGTCAGGTAGTGAACTGACTGCCCGTGATAATACTGACAGGCGGGCCAGTGACCAATGATCGTCTACTGACCTTCACGTGTGTGTGTGTGTGTGTGTGTGTGTGTGTGTGTGTGTGTGTGTGTGTGTGTGTGTGTGTGTGTGTGTGTGTGTGTGTGTGTGTGTGTTAGTTTCTCCTCCCTGTTCCTTACGCTCGTTTAGTTCGGTCATGCCACGCTTCTTTCACCCGCCACCTGTCCGTCACACACACACACACACACACACACACACACACACACGAAACCTACAGTGCCATCCATTTCCTGGTTCCCCTCAGAACTACGAACTAGGGGAAGGGGAATGCCAATACAAGGGGAAGAGGAGCAGGAGGAGGAGGAGGAGGTATATAAGGGAAGAAGACAAGGGTGAGGAAGCAACAAGTGGGCGAAGGAGAATAAACAAACGACAGGTCAATGAACGGACTTTTGTTATTTTATTATTGTGCTTGGTGATGATAGTGACTGGAGTCTTAACAGGTCCCTAACAAGTCACTAACAGGCCCACTACACCCCTAATATGTCCCTAACAGGTCATCCATCACCACACAGTCCTGGGTCACGAGATTAAGTGAGGTCCTCTTGGTCAGGTCAAAGGTCACAGGTGCCAAACGAGGAGGAGGAGGAGGAGGAGGAGGAGGAGGAAGGAAGGCAAGTGGCACCTGACACCTGACACGGCACCGCAGCAGACGCGCCCCGCCCACAGCCCGCCCACACTGTCCCTCTCCTCTTACAAGTATAGGAGTACCTCTTGCCTCAGCCTCGCCTTTGTCACACCTCTCTCTTTCTCTCTCTCTCTCTCTCTCTCTCTCTCTCTCTCTCTCTCTCTCTCTGGTTAATTTTCTCTATTTTTCTATCAATAATATCCGTTTTCTTCCTTATTTCTTTGTTTTTGTATTGTAACACACACACACACACACTCTCTCTCTCTCTCTCTCTCTCTCTCTCTCTCTACGATATGATGATAGTGATGATGAAGGATAATGAAGATGGTGATGGTAATGATGGTGAAGATGGAGAGTGCTGCCAGGATGGTGATGATGGTCAGAAAAAGGAGTGTGAAGATGGCTGGTGATGGTTATGTAATGATGATGGGGAGGGACTATGGTAATATGAATGGCTATATTAAAGAAATGATAATGATGGTGATAATGATGTACGGGATGTGAATATTGTCATTACTGTTTGTCGTTTTACTGCTCTGATCATGCTCATCGTTGTTGCATCACTAGCCGATATCAATTTTCAATACTTTTCTCTAATATTCTGCAAAATTAAAATCATTAAACACAACATATGACTAACACTTCTATCAGGCACCAAAGCACACAAAATTACCCTTCTACAAAAAAATACACAAACAAATAAGTAAATAAAAAAAAACCCTGCATTTGAAATATTAAACTACTCATCTTATAATTAACTATAAAACGTATTCAGTATTCACCAGCAAAAGCACGATTCTAGCTAATCTATTGATATATAAAAACAAAGCATTTCCTAACTTACTCCTTTCATAATTCCCCGTAACACTCTTTATCACAACCATCGTGACTCAGTTTATTATTCTATCGAGCTTTACATCACATCCACGAACTCTCACTGGCCTATCAAGCGAACAAGAACGTGACTGCAGAATCTCTCCCCCGCAGCAGCCGCAGGATTTCGGGAGTACCAAGAGGAGGCAGTCACGTCATGGTACGCATTCTGGCTTATCAGAGAGGTGCGTCTTCCAGCAGGGCGGAGGCAGCGGGAGACAACGGAGAACAAAAGCTATTCTCCGGCCAGCAGTAAGTCCCCGTGTCTTGTCAGCAGGAGGGAGTGTTATCAGCGGTGTTATCAGTAAGGCTCAGTATAGTTCCTGGGGCGGGTGCTTGAGATAAGGCGCGACTGTTAGCTCTCCTTATCTCCCATCCGCCACGCGCCCAAACATGCTGCTCTACCGCCCTCCCGCCCGCCCGCCCACAGGCCTCCAGCCACCCACCTACCCACCTCCTCTCTCTCTCTCTCTCTCTCTCTCTCTCTCCCACAACCCACTGCTCTGCCTCCGCCTCCTCCTCTTCCAGCACTTCTCTCGTTCGTGTTCAGCTGTTACCCATTAGTGTGTGTGTGTGTGTGTGTGTGTGTGTGTGTGTGTGTGTGTGTGTGTGTGTGTGTGTGTGTGTGTGTGTGTGTGTGTGTGTGTCGCCTCAGTCTGATCCATGTTATCCTGTTCTCCATCTCTCACATGATCTTATTCTGTTTATTCCGTCTGTATTTGTGTTTACTTAGCCAGTTTATTTAGTCTGTGTTTTTATAGCTTGATCTTTTAGGTTTCTTATAATAATCAAGTGTCATAATCAGTTTTTTTTATTATTTATATTTTTTCTTCTTGCCCTTAGGTTTTTGCCTCGTCTCTCCTCGCCTCGCCAGTAATTACGGTCTTCTCTCGGTTATCTCTATTTTTAGTGGGCTTCGTCAACACTCTTATCTCCCTCTCACTCACACACCTCACCAGGCTCCTTATCTCTGGCCGTGTCCTACCCAGCTCTGTCCTCCGCGCGGCCCCGCCTGTCCCTTCCCCTTCCTGTGACGAGGGCTGGGACCTGAGTACACTTCCTACTCCTACTCTTCTCAATCTTGTCGGAAATTCTCAAGGATCGTTGCTCACACCAAGGGTTTGCTCACTGCCTGCCGCCGCCTTCCTCCCTCCTTCCCTCTCGTGTGTGTGTGTGTGTGTGTGTGTGTGTGTGTGTGTGTGTGTGTGTGTGTGTGTGTGTGTGTGTGTGTGTGTGTGTGTGTGTGTGTGTGTGTGGCAAGACTTCCTATGAGTAAATGTTTAAACAAAGATATTTTTACGAAACAAAAGGTGGGAGAAATTAATCAAGATTGCCTAAGTCATCTACACATTTAGGAAGCAGAGATAGAAAAGTGAATGCCAAATTATCTCTTATTAGATTTTCTATGAGTAAAATACAAATTTTGATATTTCAACCAAACATGAGGTGGATGACATGAATTTAAGGTGCATGACTCATCTTCTGTAATCACTTTGGAAATAATTACTTGCAGATACAAAGCCAAGGGTTAAATGACCTACATTTAGATTACCAACGAATATAGGTACAAGCAAAAACTTTTTAACTTAACAAAATATAGGAAACCTGAATAAAACTTCGTGAATCATCTCTTACAAAGCCCCTAAAAACACTACATACACAGAATGAAGTGACTAAACTTATACATAACAAATGATACAGAAGTATTTTAGCTTAAACAGGTGAAATACACAAATAAAGGCAATAAATATTATCCTTTACGTAAATGACACTTAAGAATGGAATTACAAGAAACTAAACACTAAAAACTCATAAAATTAATAAAAAAAAAAAAATCGCAAGAGTAACGGGACAACGTGACGTATCGGAACCACACAGATAATGACGCAGGTGTGGAAGGTAAAACAGCTTCCCTTGGTGGGTGAAACTCGGGAATATAATCTAGAAACAAGTGATGTAGCGGTACACTGGGACAACGCGCTCACTTCCTCGCCGTGATAAATTGAGAGTGTGGGAAAAATATAAGAAAATATGAGAATCTGCAAGAAGCTATCAGACCTACACGTGTCGGTTTCTGAGGCAGGGTAGCGTGGAGAAAAGACAAAGGTAAACGTACTGAATTACGTAGATTAGATTTCCAAACCCTTAGTCAACCATTTCACAGATATGTAAATCCCTTAAAATGATTCCTTTAATATATATAACTTTTAGGAACCATTTCTTTATCTTTTGTGTTTTTTTTTGTGTAAAACAACAAAAAAAAAAAAAATCTAACATTCTCTATATTTTCTTTCGTATATATATCTTCAGGTAAGCAAGGTTAGTATAAGACTCCCCTAGCAGTTTGTTTTGGGTACGTATCACTGGGCTGCCTCAAGACCAGGCTAGACAAATATTGGAACACGAAGGAGTGTGAGCAGAGAGTGGGACTGGAGAGCTTTGGTCGACTAGCTTTCCTGTATAGTCTCCCTTACTGTTACGTTTGTCCTGCGGTTGGAATGAAGACGCGCAAATTTCAGTGCCCTAACGAACGGTTGGATTCGCAAACTCCAGGCCAATTGAAGGTGAAAAACTGGTGAATAATGAAAGAAGGAGCACTAGTAGAAACAGGGGTTTGTATGTTGTTTAAGTTTCTTTATAGTTACGTAACACTGAAAGAATAACACACACACACACACACACACACACACACACACACACACACACACACACACACACACACACGCACACACACACACACACATATATATATATATATATATATATATATATATATATATATATATATATATATATATATATATATATATATATATATATATATATACATAAGATAATTTGATGGAGAAAATTGAAAGAGCGAACACTTGGAGGCTAATAAATATAGGTAATAATTTTTCTTTCGTTGACTTACGTAAACTGAAAATTAAATGCAAAATACATGTTGATATTGTGTTATAGACGAGTGTAAAGTGAAGGAACAGAATACCTGGGGAAAGATGACTATATATATTATGACTTCTACACGCCTTCAGCCAACCAGAATTCAGTGAAAAATACAAAAAACACATTATTTTGATGAGTTTGTAATAGAAGAGGCACCTGGAAAAGATTTCTATACGTGTTCGACCAGGCGATAGTCAAAGATAAACACGTTAATTTAGACGAAAAGATGAGTGAAACTTTGAATAAAGAAAACTTAGAAAGACGACTATGTATAATTTCTTTTACTTGTATAAACTTTTAGTGTGGCAATACTGAATAATAAATACAGTACACAATTTCAACCTGGCAATATTGAATGACAAACATACAAGTTGTGAATTTCAGACGGAGTTTAGAATGAAAGAAGCGACACTTAGAAACACAACTCTAGTATGCATCATTTCACTTCCACATACTTTTAACCTGACAATATGCGCTTTGTGGGTCCCAGGGTTCTCAAGCGCACGGGTTTGAATCCTGGCCACGGTCCGAGGTTAGGAAGGGCATCCACTCGGGGTAACGGTTCCTAAATACCAAAACTTAAGTCCTTCTGACTTCTCTGTCAGGAGGCACCGTCCTAGCCTTAATGTAATAGGGAAACCGGACGTAAAAATGAAAAAAAAAAAAATATTGAAACAAACACTGCAGCAAGACACGTCACTAGCAAACTGATGAGCTAACTGAGTGATATGAACTAAAACCTTAAATAAACAACACATATGATGGAACACAGATACCCCTTGAAAATCATAAAAAGAAAGAAAAGTAAGAGGATATTAGTAAGAGAACATCGTAGAAAGGACATAGTAAGAGAATACTAAGAATACATCACAAAGGGGAGGAAAGTAAGGGGAACATAAGTAAAATAGACATCACTAAAAGGGACATCAGCTGCAGAATGTAGAGAAGGTAAGGACAAGAGAGCGTCCAGTAAGGAACATAAGAAAAGGAACAGCAAATAAAGGACATCTGAAAAGAAACCGAATAGGAATATCAAAAATGGGACACTGGTAAGAGGACACGAACCAAGGAATTCAACAAAAGGGACACTAGAATACCCTAAAGAAAGGACATTCATATCACCTAATCCCTTACTATTACACTCTCCTTTTACCACAACAAAGAAATATTACAAATTGATTTTATGCATATCTCACACACACACACACACACACACACACACACACACACACACGTTACGTCACCCAACTAGCACCTTCCCGCCCCTCTGTCTTATCGCTCCCTTCTTATCAAGGCCGCGATAACAGGTCGTGGCCTCGGGGAAGGAAGGGAAAAGCTATCTTGATAATCTAAAGGTCAATAATTTGTCTCCCTAACGGGTTTATTGTGACTACTACTACTATTACTACTACTACTACTACTACTACTACTACTACTACTACTACTACTACTACTACTACTACTACTACTACTACTTACTACTCCTACTCCTCCTCCTCCTCCTACTACTACTACTACTACTACTTTTACTACTAATACTACTACTACTGCTACTACTACTACTACTACTATTTCTACTACTACCACTGCTACTACAACAACAGCAACAACAACAACAACAACTACTACTACTACTACTACTACTACTTTTACTACTTTTACTACTAACTACTACTGCTTTTACTACTACTACTACTACTACTACTACTACTACTACTTTTACTACTACCACTACTACTACTACTACAAATACTACTACAACTATTACTATTTCTATCCTACTTACCGTTATAAAATGAAAGGTAGCATTGGCATAGGTAATAGTAGTAGCAGTAATAGAATAATAATTTACCGATCCCAAGCGATGATGTTCAGAAGAAAAGAGATAGAAAAAAAAAAACGCGCATTTATGATCTGATAATCCCGCAGGCCGCCCCTCATGTCCAGTCAGCCGGACACTCCCCGTCACTCGCTCTTCAAAGGGGCTTACAACTGGAAAAAAAGAAAAAAAGAAAAAAGAAAAAAAACAAGCCAGGTGCACCACGGTCCATTAGGCGACCCGAATGGGTGTCCAAACCCTTGAGGAAATCTTTATTGTGAGTGGGAGAAATGAAAGTGATAGGCAGGTTGGCCGGATGTGTGGCGTCTGCTCTGCGTTTGTGCTCCCGACGCGGCCTGTGACGGAGGAGCGGCGGGAAGGGAAGGAGGAACGACGAGAAGGGAAGGAGGAACTGCGGTAAGGAAGGAAAGAGGAACGACGAGAAGGGAAGAAGGAACGACGAGAAGGGAAGAAGGAACGGCGGGAGAGGATAGTAGAAGACGGCTGAAGGAAGAAAAGAAATGCTGAAAGGAAAGGAAGGAGGAAAGGAAGGGTGAAGGGAAGGGAAAGGAAGGGTGAAGGGAAGGGAAAGAAAGAACATAGGATTGAAGGGATGAGAAGGACTGAAGGGAAGGAGGAACGGAGGGATGGAGGAGTGATAGGAGGGGAAAGAAAACCGGAGGAAAGAAGGGACTGAAGGCTGGAAACAGGAGGAAGGAGGAAGAACGGGAGGATAGCTTAAATGAGGCTTTCTGGTCAGCCAACTATGATGCAGAAAATCTCACGTCAGTCCAGTTTAAA
>NC_059293.1:13261294-13263794 GCF_017591435.1 Portunus trituberculatus
TTCCTCCCCCGAGGCACACCTGCCAGGCGACACACAAAGGTACGCCAGGTAATGGGTCTGCCGACTATTATACATAAGGAGGACACACAGGGACGGGGCGAGTGAGTGAGTGAGTGAGAATAAGAATGGTAAGCCGATATGCGTTCATCTCCATTCGATAAGAAGACAAGAGGTAATAAACATGACTTTTCCTTTAATGGATGTGACGAGTGAGAGAGAGTGAGAGAGTTGGGTTAATACAGGTTCATCTTACAACAAAATAACTCTGCCTGCTTCTGTGTTTCTATCTACTTATGAACTGAATTAATTTAAACGAGAGATTTCAAGAGAATTATCCTATTCTTCTGGTTGACTCTTTTAATCATGTTCGGGACAGGCACCTCAGTGGATATTAATTGCAGTTTTTTTTTGTCATGACCGGTTTTCCCTCTTACATTAAAAATACAAGATTTTTCATTGATGGAAGTCACGAGTGAGCGAGTGAAAGTGAGTCAGAGAGAGAGAGAATGAAGCCAATATGCGCTCATCTTCATGCAATAACAAGACTTACCACAATCATGACTTTTCTTCGTTTATTATTCACTATCAAGCCATTGTGGATCATTAAAATTTCCTTGTCAATGTTCTCCCTTGTTTTACCTTCCTTAAAGTCCAAACCTCCTCTCTTGCTTTCCTTATTTTCGTTTTTTTTATTATACTTACAACATTTTCCTATCTCATATTCATTCCCTGTTTAAATATCAACTCTTTCACTGCATGTCAAAATTTTCTGTCATTAAATTCAACTACAACATTCTTTCTTTTTCTTTTCTTTCAAACTAATCTCTAAATCATTTGTATAGTTTAGCAAAGACTACATTCTTATTCATTGCCTTTCTTTTCCTCGTACTCCCAAACAATTCAATACGGTCACGAAAATTGCAAAAAAAGGTTAAGTATACAATAAGGAGATTTTGAGATGCTTCGGTGCCTGTTGTGGTACTGTTATTGAATGAGAGAGAGAGAGAGAGAGAGAGAGAGAGAGAGAGAGAGAGAGAGAGAGAGAGAGAGAGAGAGAGAGAGAGAGAGAGAGAGACGATACTCACTGGATAACTGGGACACACCTTTTTGTTCCCCTTATGTGTGTGTGTGTGTGTGTGTGTGTGTTTTGGTCTAACTGTCTGTTCTTCTAATGTATGTAAGTATGTCTCTCTCTCTCTCTCTCTCTCTCTCTCTCTCTCTCTCTCTCTCTCTCTCTCTCTCTCTCTAATGAAGTCAAACATGGGACATCTATCAGGCAACTCAACACTCATGAACACTTGAATATGTGAAGGATCGGTAAACTGACTTACTAAGATGGAGGATAACAAGTAGTAGTAGTAGTAGTAGTAGTAGTAGTAGTAGTAGTAGTAGTAGTAGTAGTAGTAGTAGTAGTAGTAGTAATGGTAGTAGTGGGTTATTTAATTTTAGCAAAGGAATAATTAACTTTCGTGTCGTTTAATAATCTTATAGTGTGTGTCTGTACGTTGTTTTACTTTCCTCTTTTCGAAACAATCAGCGACGAACTACTGTCCTAAATCCGCGTCACACTAGGAGGTGAGAACAATGTATGAGTGAAGTATTACGATGCACAGCTGGTCAGGTTGACGTAAGAGGAACAATGAGAATGCAACACGGACATAGATTAATGCATGGAAGAGTGTGCAGAAAGCCAGCCAGCCAGCTAAACAGACAAACACACACATACACCCACACCCACACATATACACTAAAAAAACAAAATAATGAATCTCTAAGAAGTCATGAGATCTAAACGTGTCAGTCCTTGTATGAAATATAGCTATCTATTTTCATTATCATTCTCATCCATTTATTTGTCTACTATTCTTTAAATCTCCGTAACAACACCGCACTAACAACCTACTAAGTCTATTCCATTCATTCACCACTCTTACGAATTCACCACACTCAAGTTTGATCCTACTCTACAATATTCCATCTTAATACGGCAAATAAACTATAAAAACACGAAGAAAACACACTGATCCTGCTTACCCAACACTCGTAAACCTAAAAAGTATTAAGACTCACTCCCATCACCACCTCTCTCTCATAAGACTTCAAGCAAACGCAAACTTTCCTTCACCACCTCCACACTCATTATCTCTCCTCTCGTTGAAATTCCTACTTATTCCCACTGCCGACAGCTGGAATATTCCTATCGCAGCCTCGCTATTAGTCGAACGAGGCTTGTATGTTACATGAAAGACTGGAAGTAGATAAGAGAGGGCGAGAATGAACGAGGAAGAAAGGAGAGAGAAGAGAGAGAGAAGAGAGATAGATTAAAGATTGAAAGGGAAAAAAGGATTGTGAAGATAAGTTAAGAGGGAGTGTGCTGCAGAGAGAGAGAGAGAGAGAGAGAGAGAGAGAGAGAGAGAGAGAGAGAGAGAGAAAGTGTGCCCTCTTTTTGTTATAACTCTCCTCTTTGTCTCCCTTCAGTTCCCCTACAGCCGCCAGTCGC
>NC_059293.1:13268794-13288794 GCF_017591435.1 Portunus trituberculatus
TTTCACCTCAGAAAACCGATGCAAATATTACTTTAGTTTACAATTAGAATTAGAAAGGTCTCCCTGTCTCACCACGAAAGACATATAAAGTAGAATCAATATTAATCTCACACTGATATATAAATGTTCCCGAGATAGATAAATGAAAGGAAATTTTCGCCCAATGTTGACTGGAAAAGACTAAATGATTGAATTCCAACAACACCACAAATAGAAAGGAAATAAAAGAGAGTGAAGGGACTGAGGGAAAGAACCAATCGGAAGAGGAAGACCTGAGGGAGGACGTATAAGCCGTGCGGGAAGCAGAGATGAGTGTGTGGTGGCTGTTGGGTTCAGTAGCAGCTTGTCAGGAGTGTTAAAGAGCATGACACTCACACGACGTCTACACAACACCTCTGCCACGCCCCCTCACCACCTCACCAGGTGTCAACGCCTTTCAACGTGTGTGTGTGTGTGTGTGTGTGTGTGTGTGTGTGTGTGTGTGTGTGTGTGTGAGGCGGGGGGTGGTACGGGGAGGACCCTATAATCATCCCTAAAGACCTAACCCTGACCAAGACACGCCGTCATCTTGGTCTCTCCGCCTCGGCCTCAACTAAATGCCAGTGTGTTGTGCGCCTTCAGGGTGAGCGCCGCGTCCCCAAGGCTGGCTTGACTCTACTCGCGGTAATAATCAGTGTTTGGGCAGATGTTATCAAGGCGAAATCAAGACAACTGCGAGATCCAATCTTGGGCGTGTTCGGGACGGTGGCTGACTGACTGACTTTGACTTAGCGAGGTGGTGCAGTGGCTCATGTGTGTTTACGGAATAGCGTGGTAGTAATTCAAAGCTGTTATTAGAGCCACATAGAGAAGCCGGAAAAATGATTTACCAACTTCATATCAACTGAATACTAGTTAATACACCGCGTGGAATAGTTGAGTGATCCCTAGTAAAGAGAAATCGGAGGAGCTGGCGACGCCCGTGGCAGCTGGGCGGTTGGCACGTGGAAACGCGCGTCCTGATGATGCCATATGATGCGCCACGGCTGCCCGAGTCCCGCACCGCAAGCCACAGCGGCGGGTCTACTGCAGATGAGGGAGTGTCTTCTCTGGAGGCTGCCGGGTCACACACCTTACAGCCAGTTGTAGTTGAGCGAGGACATACGAAATGGCGATAGTGTGCCTAATATTATTATTATTGTTATTATTATTATTATTATTATTATTAGTAGTAGTAGTAGTAGTAGTAGTAGCAGCAGCAGCAGCAGCAGCAGCAGCAGCAGCAGCAACAACAACAACAGCAACAACAACATCAACAGTAGTAGTTGTAGTAGTAGCAGCGGTAGTAGTGGTAGTAGTAGTAGCATCAGCGCAATTGTTATTAGTGCAATAAAGTTCGAAGTAACAAAATCATCTAATTTTAATAAGGGTATCACTGTATTACTGGTATTTGTAATCATAGCATACTAGTAGTTGTGAGACCACCAGTAGCAGCAGCGGTATCAGGAGGAGGAGGAGGAGGAGGAGGAGGAGGCTGACGGCAGATGTTCACCTCAGACCCGCTCCCTCTCCCTCCCAGTTCCCTCTCCCAGACAAGCTCCACCAACACCCGCCAAGAACAGAACCTCCTACTCTCGCACCACCACCACCACTACCACCACCACCACCACCACCACTACCATTATCTTCGTCCACTTCTCTCCCTCACTCTGTTGATGATGTGAAGTAATGTTAAAGTAGAAAAGGAATGAGAGTAGATGACTAAATGACGATGCAAGATGAAAGAGAGAGTGTGTGTGTGTGTGTGTGTGTGTGTGTGTGTGTGTGTGTGTGTGTGTGTGTGTGTGTGTGTGTGTGTTTGAGTTACAAGTTATAAGAACTTCCTAAAAATCTAAACGAGAGGGAATAACCAACAATTAAAAGAGAATGTACGAATATCATTGACAAATTAAGAAAGAAAATAGATAAACGAACCACACACACACACACACACACACACACACACACAGGTCAGTATCCCCTTACCCTCCTTAAGAGAAAGATACTAAAAGACACTGACAAGGAAGAACCCAGCTGAGAATTATGCAGTAACACTTCCCACTCCTTATCTTGGCACGTGGAGAAACTGAGCCATGAGAGAGAGAGAGAGAGAGAGAGAGAGAGAGAGAGAGAGAGAGAGAGAGAGAGAGAAGCCTATGATAAGACCTCCTGAGATACGTGTGGAGAGAGAGAGAGAGACAAGGCACATAAACAAGGGGATACAGTCCAAAGCTCCCGAGGAAGGTTACGACACACGACACACTATCAAAAAATCTCAAGTGGGGTGTGTTTGCTTCCTTTTCTTTGGCATGATAACGATATAACAGCGTACTAATACTTTTCTTAGGTAATGTGATAAGTAAGGCCTGTTCAGTATGCAACGCTATTGGTTATTGTTGGTAGTCTTGTCTTGTTTAGTGGTACAGGGAAGGTTGAGTTGTTGTTTGTAATCGATGTAGAGAAATGTAGCAATAGGAGAGACAAAACAGAGAAATGTAATAAAGAAATATACGAAATCATATGAGAATGAACAAATGTGAAGAGAGAGAGAGAGAGAGAGAGAGAGAGAGAGAGAGAGAGAGAGAGAGAGAGAGAGAGAGAGAGAGAGAGAGAGAGGACAGACAGGCAGACAGACAAAAACATACTTTCCTAAGGCTTCATAAGAACAATGACATACAGATAGGCATTATTCAGGCTTGCCAAGGAAACTCTCATGTCTTCTCTGATCCTTTGTTGTTCTGACTCGCTCTGTCTTCCTCTACAGTTTGACAATAAAAAAAAAAAAAAAAAAAAAAGAGAAAAAAAAACATTATTTCCTCCACACATAAGAGGTGACTTGAATATCTACCTAACAGTAATTAAAAATGTGAAGCTTGAATATGTGTGGAATTGATACAATGCTTAGGAGAAACAAATCGTTCACTCACATTGATTTTAGTTATCTTCTCATAATAATCTATAAATATCAAAATTTTCTTTGTACTACAGTGTCTTAAAAATGTACTTCTGCAACACGGTAAAGACCAAATTAAATTCATTTGCTTTCTCTTCATAGCTCTCTTTACAATTGAATACTGCGGTCTGAAGGATAATGGTTCAGGAACACAAAACACATGATGCAGTGTAACTCGATTGGTAAGTCAAGTGTTCCAGAGATGATGAAAAGAAGTAAAACGCATAACAAGGTGACTTATTGGCAGTGGAGTGAACACCTGGCCAGCCACAGCCACCGCCCATTTCCCACCCTCCTCCTTCTCCTTCTCCTCCTCCTCCTCCTCCTCCTCCTAAGCCTCCCTCCGCCACGACAGCTGTGCCACCGCAGGCTACCCTCCACCAGATAATATTAGAGCAAATTGTCAAGGAATAAACGTAGAAAAATATGCAAAATAAACGCAACCATTAGGAAAGTTACACTCCATTCTCAAATTACATGTTTATGAAATAAGATGAATAAATATGTCTAGTATATACATGAATGTAATGCGAGTATTTGAAGTGTATCGCACTTGTAATAAAAGAAAAAAAAAAGAAAATATTGATGAAACGTGAAATATAAAGCAAATTGATTACAGGAAGAACAATAAAAACAACAGCCTTTTCGCATTTTATTTCCCACGGAGAAAAAATGCGGAATGTTGTGTTTCTTTCTGCGGAACAAGCGACGCGTACATTCATGTTTCCGTTGGTCAACGTAACACGCTCTCTGCTCGCGGCGGGTCGTGTCGGGGCGCAAGGCGAGGCCGAGAACTCTGATCCCCGCGGCGACCAAGTGAGCAGCGTGACAAAGAAAGAGAACCCACACAAGTTGAAGGCGACGAAGCGGAATGAGTGAACAGATGAACGGAGAGGTGGAGGTAACATGGAGGGAGGGAGGAGGGGGTGATGGAGAGATGGAGAGAAAGGTGGAGAGGTGAGGCGAGAAAAGAGAAAAAGAAACAAGTCCACTAGTCATACACACACACACACACACACACACACACACACACACACACACACACACACACACACACACACACATACACAAGTGTCTCCCGGTACACAGGTGTGGAGGTTCTTCCCTTACAGTTTTGCCCACATCATTCCCTTGTCGCGGCACATTTTTCGGTGTTATCATTTCCTGCTCCCTGTTCCTTGATCGCTAGACACACACACACACACACACACACACACACACACACACACACACACACACACACACACACACACACACACACACACACACACACATGGAGACCGAAGTATTTGCGTCATCATAACAATACTTTTGACTGTATCGTGAAATAATTCACTAGGAGGAAAGTAATGGGAGTCAGTCACCTGGAGAACTTGTAACAATAACAATTTGAGTGTGATGAGATGCATCGCATCATCACGCACATCTCAATTCAGACAACACACAAAGGACTAAGAACAAATACGACGCGTGGCATTCACTACAAAAACAAAATACAAATATGTTTTCCCTGAAAAAAACACAAACAGAAACAAATAATTCAAGTTACGAGAAGGTTATACGTATGACAAAGTCAGTTCAATAGAAGAACCAGATCGCTAACCTCCTCTTAAGATTAAAGTAAAACAAGTGAAAATAGAAATTACTTGATCCTCACGAGGCTGTTAGTGATAAGCCAAGACCAAAGAAGAAGAAGAAGAAGAAGAAGAAGAAGAAGAAGAAGAAGAAGAAGAAGAAGAAGAAGAAGAAGACGACGAAGATGATGAAGATGAAAACATTAAATTTCCTCTTAAAATCGAAGAAAGAAAAAACAAAGTAAATATACAACATTTAACCCTCACGAAACTAGTACGCAATAAGCTGCTCCCAATACAAGTTGACACAATTAATCTATTAAAATCAAGGGAAAGCAAAGAACAAGCAGAAATAGACCATTCATACATCACAAGATTGATTAAGGTAACGAAAACTCAAGGAAACCAGAGGCACAACAAAGAGGAACAGACTTTATCTACCATTAGAGTGATTATACTGTATAGATGACATGCAAAATCCTGCAATCAAAATATTTATTCCTTTCATTTGGGTAACTCTCTTGGACTGGCAAGTAAGAGAGCCTTTTTTACTCTTTCTACTGCCCTTGGTCAGTTTTCTCTTCTTACATTAAAAAGAAATCAATGGTAAATTAAGTGGACTGGTAAAGACGAAAGATTCTGATGCACTGGTGGCGAGTGATGCGTGGGAGAACTGACCCAAGGCAAGGATTTGTGAGCTTGTTAACTCGCCGCTCACGTCCCACGGAGGAGGTAATTAACGAGCCCATAAAGCCAGGTGGATATAATTGAGCCATAAAGAAAACATAATTATCCTCCCGGGAAGCTGTGAGAGTTAAAGTGAGAAAACCACACATCGTGCCTCCGTCGACCGCAGAAAGACGCCCACCGCAACATGTAAGGGTGGTGATTTGAGTCGTAAGGGTCGTAAAGGGTGAAAAAGCGTCTGGTGGGGATGGAGAAGAGTGGGAGATGTGCGTATTGGTAGCACTGCCAGTTCATTAATTAAGTGCATCGTGAAATTAATCTACAAGTGTGATGGTTATGAAACGCTGAGTGAATCAATGCAGCATGTCATGTGAAAAGGGCGAGGAGGGGAGAGAGAGAGAGAGAGAGAGAGAGAGAGAGAGAGAGAGAGAGAGAGAGAGAGAGATCTGCAACTAACAACCTTAGACGAAGACAAAGTAAACTAACACAGAAACACAATACAGCAAAAAAAAAAAAAAAAATAAATAAATAAATAAATAAATAAATAAAAGCAAGAAAAGAAAGCAACTCAAGAAAAAAAACACACATAATCAGAGAACAATAATAAAAAACCCCGCCATAAAAAAAAAAAAAAAAAAATACTCGCGTCTCTTTGCACACCACTAAGAATCTGTAAAACTAAGAAAGAGCAAACTATTCACATCTCCATCTCTTTGCTCTCTCACCATCACTGCTTTCCAAAGACTCCAGTTGAAGATACTCGTGTTTATAAGACTATTTTCATGCTTCTGGTGATAGACGGGCAAGATCTCTAGTTTACTGAAAGGAAATAAAAAAATGTCTTGAAAACCTTGCTAGTTGTCTCAGTGGCCTAGAAAAATGGTCGTAGTGACAGGGAAAGAAAGGCGTTTCTGAGTACGAGCGTAACACACACGTGGAAACTTGCACGTGGACAATACCATACTGGGATCACACAGAGAGAGAGACCCAAGACAAGGCAAGGGCAAGTGACATAAGGGATAGATAAATTACCACATACAACTTGACTCCCATACGTCAACCTGTTACGTCTGTACTGCACTTTGTCTTCCTTGCCCAGCCCCCCACCAGCTCATGAATAAAGCATCAGAAGGGTCGATATTAGAACAGTTTGAATTGACGTTACGCAAGAGGTTGGCTCATCACGGTGTATGGGAGGGTCAATACAGACTAGTGTACTTGTATTAAACTGTGACGTTGAGTAACGACTAGGGGAGAAGACAGAGGGGAAAGGGGGAAGGGTTGGTTGGTGGTGGAG
This sequence comes from Portunus trituberculatus, assembly GCF_017591435.1. NCBI lineage: Eukaryota > Metazoa > Arthropoda > Malacostraca > Decapoda > Portunidae > Portunus > Portunus trituberculatus. Next base: position 13,275,324 of record NC_059293.1, read on the forward strand.
GAGGAGGAGGAGGAGGAGGAGGAGGAGGAGGAGGAGGAGGAGGTGGTGGTGGTGGTGGTGGTGGTGGTGAAAGCGTAAATAAATTGGCGTTTGTTGTTTATGCATCAGTCTGAGTATTTGTTTGATTCTCTCTCTCTCTCTCTCTCTCTCTCTCTCTCTCTTACAACATCACAGACGCTCTCCTCTCTCACTTTCCCTCTCCTCTGACCTTCCACTTCTTTAGACCACAATCCTTATACACTCTCATCCTCCAACACACACACACACACACACACACACACACACACACACACACACACACACACACACCCTCTTCCTGCCATTCAGCGTCGTTCAATGGGTGAGTATAATTATGAGTCACGCGACAAGAGGGCCAATGAGGGAGCAAATTGCATGTTTACACAGCGTCCAGGGGGCGTCATCACCACTAACACACAGGCTCATCGCAGATCAGCGGCGGGAAGCGAGCGATCATACTGTGCTGTACTGCCTCCTGCATGGCCGCCGCGAGCACCGGTTCTTGGGAGGGTTTTATTGCCATGTTCATCCGTTGTGGAATTTGCTGTTCTTCGAGGTCTTATTTTTGTAGGATTCCTTGTCTTTTTCGGTCAAGTCTTGAGGCTGAAAACAACTTGCAAGGTGTTTGACCATGACGACGTTTTTTTTTTTTCTTAGTATTCTTAATTATCTATAGAAACGGATGGTGTTTGTGTTTTTATTTGTAGGATTTGATGCTAAGTATTAGTGTTCAGTAGAAAAAACAAAAACAAAACTATATTCTTCGTTTTCATTAACCGTTCTTATCCCTTATGAAATTAACTGCTCTTCGAGGTTCCACTTGTAGAATTCGATTTTTTTTAGTGTTAAGCTGTGTTTCATAAGAGATTCCTAGATATGAAACTGATGTCTGGTGAGAATATGGATACCGGCGACTGACTGATTGATTGAATTTATTACTAAAACGAGAACATAATTCGTAAATATGTATACAACAAATTGATTTCATTAGTCCTACTTGTGTGTGTGTGTGTGTGTGTGTGTGTGTGTGTGTGTGTGTGTGTGTGTGTGTGTGTGTGTGTGTGTGTGAATATGAAGGAGCAGGCAAGAAAGATATACACAAGATTAATGAATGGAAAAACAAGTTATGAAGGGAAAGCATGTATGACCGAACCTTATTCCTCTGTAAATATAATTATACAAGTGAGAGTAATGCTTGTGCTAACCGTATCTTTTGCAGACCATAACACACATTACTCTGGTCCAACAAATGTAATCATACTAGTCCCGGCACTATCTTTAAGAACTACAGAGACGCAGACCTGCACCCACGCAACACAATCCATACCATCAACACAACACACTGGAGAGCAATAAGTGCAGCACACAAAAAAGTGAATACAAAAGTTAATGTATTCAAGTTTCTAAAGGCGCCTGACACAACACGCTGGCCAGGAGTCAATAGAGGAGGTGATCAATGAAGTCATTTGTGATCATTGAGGAACGCTTGAGGCGAGACGGGCGTGAAATATGACGAAGGAGTGACTAAGAGGTTGAACAATGAAAGGAGAGGGAGTTAGGGAAAAGGGTGAGGAAAAAAAAAAAAAAACCAGGCATACTTACTGTAGACCAAAGTGAAATGGATAGGAAAATAGGTGGGAAGATAAAAAGAGGAATGCATAAATAGATAGTGGATAGATAAATAGATAAATACACGAATAGACTTAGGTGAATAGAACATAGATGAATACATAGATAGACAGGTATAAATCATTGATCGGAGCATGCAAAAAGGAACGAAAGGAAAAGAATTATGGGAGCTAAATGATGAAGAAGAAGCAAGTAAGGAAAGAACGAAAAATAAAAGCTATCAAATAATAAAAACAAGCAAACAGAGAAAAAGAGAAAGTAAGAAAACAAGAAGAAAGGAACGAAGAATACAAATCTCAAGTGAAAGTCTCAAGATTACTAAGTTATGAGAGTGAAATTCTACCATTCTCTCTCTCTCTCTCTCTCTCTCTCTCTCTCTCTCTCTCTCTCTCTCTCTCTCTCTCTCTAACCGCTTCTATATTATCGTCATTTCTTCATCCGTCCCTTCCTTCCAGTCTGTCACAACAAGACGCACTCACGAATGCTGTACCTCCCTGGCGGCCTCTCCTCCCCTTCCCGCTCACTAATCATTCCATTATAAGCAATCATCTGATCAATATGGCGTCTTTCTTGTTGCAGATGACCTGAGCAAGTTACAGGAACGGCAAACTTTCGCTTAACTTAGTCTCAAGGAAGTGGAGGAAGAGCAGGAGGAGAAAGAGGAGGAGAAAGAGGAGGAGACGGAGGAGGAGGAGGAGGAGGAGAAGTGTGCTTATTTCAGTGAGCTACGTTAGATTTGAGAAAACAACTTACTACAGTAGAAAAAAAAAACGAATTTCTTAAGTGACAAATATTAAGAAAAAAAAAAAAGACAAATAAATACACGAAAAACAAAATCAATCAATCAATAGATAAAATACCCTATTTGATAACTTACAACACACCACCACAAACCAACACTACCACCACCCCCACCACCACAACAACAGCAACAACAAGAACAAGAACGAGAACAACATCAACAAACCTCACTAGTTACATCACGAGAAAGAAAGGGAAAGTCCAAGCTAAGGATGGTTAAGTTAGGTTACCTGGACTGGACTGAAGAGAGAGAGAGAGAGAGAGAGAGAGAGAGAGAGAGAGAGAGAGAGAGAGAGAGAGAGAGAGAGAGAGAGAGAGAGAGAGAGAGAGAGAGAGAGAGAGAGAGAGAGAGAGACAAAGAGGAAATTGGATAATGGACATCGGCCTTGCATATCATCCGAGAGGTAAGTGGGACGATTTTCTTGGCCACAGAGAAGCATTATCTGAAGTTTTGCGGCTGAGTGGCGGTGACAGAGAGGCTCAGTTTAGGTCCTCCCTGCCTCCCTGCCTCTCTCTGCTTCCCTCACCCTCCTCGTGGCCTCGCTGAAGGACGGAAATATGTGAGTACAAGTCAAATAATGGTCTTTGTGACATGCAGGTCCCTCTAAAGCAAAGCACCTGGCCTAAGGAAACGATGGAATGTCACAAAGCCACATGGAGCAACGTTTACCAATGACTTAAAGTTATGGTGTTCTATACTTTAGCTTCACGGCTATTCAAATTACACAGTATCGTCTCGGTTCCTTTGGTCTCCTGTTCATTTTTCTCTGGGTATAGCGTTATGGTGGAAGGCTGAACACAGGTGGCCCCGAGCAGCGCAGAAAAGCCTTGAAGTAATGTTTCTTGTTCATCGACGGTGAAAGTAGGAAAGGACACTTGTATGCAAGACACCCACTGGCCTTAGTATCTTCCGGCTCTACTGAAGAAGGCTCGACGTGTAACAGGAGTAAGGAAAGTACGAACTGTGGTCTTGGTAGGTAAACAACAACATGAAGCGTCGTTTTGGTTAGTAAGCAGAAAAGTCCTCTTAGCACGTAAACAGAAGGAAATATGTTCTTGGAATGTTAACGCGAACATAATGTTTTCTTTTGGTATGAAAACAAATAAAACGTGCTCTTGGTATGTCAATGGAATTATTAAGCGTTACTTTATAGTGAAATAGAGGTAGAAAAAAGTGTACTCGCTTCACATACACAAAAATATATTTTTTTGTTTGTGCGTGTGTATCTACTGAAAGATGTGTCAGTTAAAAACAGCTTAGAAAAAAAAAAGCAACAACAATCCCGTTGCAGGTGTTGGGAAGAATTGCAGGTGTGGCGAGAGAACAGTGAGGTGCAGCACACCACGAGGGGAGAAGAATAGGGAGGCGGGGTGCCATCCAAAGTTCAGTCACCTTTTGTCCCTGCGTGTTGACATGGTGGTGGTGGTGGTGGTGGTGCAGCATATGTTCCGCAACCCCGCGTTGGCACACTTTGGTGGTACAGTCCACGTTACTTCACACTGTGCTCTCGTCCTGTAGTTGTGATTCATCTTGATGAAGTGATATCGTTTCAGTGTAGTCTAGTAACGAATCACTAAATCATAAAGCGACTATTTTTTTCATACAGGAAATGCCACATGTACCGCAGGCGACTTCCTGCAGCTTCCCTTATCTTCTTATGTTCTTAAATAGTAGCGATGAGGTTAATGTAGCTGTGCAGTTTCATAGTTAACATCATGGAACTCAGCATCTTAAGATTTTAGTCCTAATATATTTTGACGAGGTAATGTTATTGTAATGCAATCGCTAATAATTGAACGACAGAGCTGAGATGAGGTTGTGGGAATTCACTTTAGGTTGCTTTACAATCTTTTTCGTGGCATAAGAAGATAAACTCCCGGATGCTGCAGGAAGCCATCAGGTCTATACATGTGTAGTAACACGTGTAGTAACACGTGTATAAAGCCTCTGTATTTCCACCTATCATTCCAGTCCATTAATTTATCTACTGATTCTCCGGTCCCAATACATCTCAATGAACTAACCCTTTCTTTTCGTAATACAGAAACACTGCAGCAAACACGTAGAGGTGATGCAGATGTCACACAGTTGCTACATGTCGCTTTCCAGACTAGTTTTTTCCTATTTCCTGTGCTCGGATTGAGGTCAACAGATGGCCGGTGACGCGAGGTGGGTGAGTAAACAAACATAAGCACCACAACACACTCGAGTTTATTCTTAATTCCTTCAATACTTCAATATTTTTACCTTGGGATTTCTGTGCCATTAGACCATTTTATTGACATTAGGAAGGATCTAAGGAGATCAGAAGATTAATGGCCAGAATCTTCGCTATTCTAATCCCCACTTAAGTATCTGAAGCTATATAAAATCACCAAATAGTAAGCAGAATGGTTCTCAAGGGATTAATGTATTGACTCATTTATTTCAACTACGTACATATCACCATGATAATTTCATCGGATCAGTTACAACATGGCGGACACAGAACACAGTAAATAACAAGCAAAAGTGAACTAACATAACCAGTTACACTCTGATTCAATCGATCTAACATACTCACTGATTCACTATAAAATCCACGATCATGAGTGTTACAGCTTGTCAGTGTCACACAATAACAAAGAGTGAACAGGAATAACACAACCATAGTAAGAAAACCATCCGAGGAGAACCGACACCCACACCTCTGCTACCCTATGAACGTCCTGACTACCACAACACTTACCACCATGACAGAGACAGCGTGTTGATAGCGGGAAAGAGGAAAGCGCAGCCCACGAGCACTAAAGCCAAACTAGCCAGGTGGAGTGATGGCAGACACGCCCCTCGTGTTATACGTGATTCAGGATGACATCAGTTAACCCCAGCGCGTCACAGACTAGTTGGGGATCCCTTTCAAAAGTGTGCAAAATTATGCGTTTTACGAGTCGAGTATATGAATGGATTGAGCGTCGCCCTCCTCAAACTTCCGAACAACAGCAGACCACTAAGAATCTGAAGACGCAGTGCCAAGAGGGAACATGCAGAGCGAAGACAACACTTAGCTTCATGGACGGACAAGTACGAGTATGCAGAACTGAGAACTCTTGCTCCATCTTTTATTTTCTTATAGTTTTACGTTCTTTCAAAACACTCGAGACAATGAAAACCAAAGGGAACAGGAGTGTATGTAGTGATATTCATTTTTTATAAGCATATCATGTACAATTTCTGACAGCCAATCTAATGAGGCACATATGACTTGAGCCTCTCACACGTGTGGCACACTTGATATAATTGCAGAGTTTGGATCCTCATTAAAAATCTACCATAATGACACCAAAATTCTGAGAAGTAGGAAAAGGAACACCTGCAAGCATTAAACGTGCCAAGGTGGTGTGACAGGTGGGAGTGTGAGTGGGTGGGTTTACTCAGGTGTCTTGTCAAGAGAGTGTTTAAGGTTGCCACCCTCCCTTGTCACTAATTATGCTTCAATTTCGAGCAGGGAAGGAAATGAGTAGTTGAATAAGTAGATGATTCTGTTAGTAAGATTAGAAAACATATGAAGTGGATCTGGTGCTAATTCGCAGATCAAAAAAGGTCCGAGAAATTAACAGATAATATGAATGGAACATAAAAGAAAAGTAAAAGCAAGATAGTTTTAAAGGGAAGATTATCAGAAGTAGGAGGAAAAATGTCCAGAAAAGTGCCGTGTGATATTTTCAAGGATGACAAAGGCTCTTACGACATTTTGAGAGTAAGAGAGAGAGAGAGAGAGAGAGAGAGAGAGAGAGAGAGAGAGAGAGAGAGAGAGAGAGAATATCAAAACTAGATAGAAAACACTAACCCCAGAAAAAAAAATATATAATTGTCACTATGATAAATTGGGCGCTTCTGAAATCAACACCATCAACACCAGAACAAAAACAACAAAAACATATGTCAAAGAAAAAAATGAAGTTACAACAATTACGATAATCCTGAGAACAAAATAATAACACAAACATTAATAAAAATAGGAATTGCATCAGAGAAGAAACCGCCAGGAGGAGGAGGAGGAGGACGAGGAGGAGGAGGAGGAGGAAGGAGATGAGGAGGAGAAGGAGAAAACAACTTTACTCTTCCTTCAATAACACAAGAGATTTAGTGCAAGCCAAACTCGTAAAGCTCTATAATAATGAAAATCTGTAAGGTTAATTTGCACAGCTTGTTAAATTCCCCCTATGATATTAGTTCACAAGACAGGGAGACCACAGTAAGGAAGAGACACAGAGGCATATAAAGGAAGGGCAAACAATGGCAGACTAGTTAGCCTTTAGAAGACGTGTGGTATAGTGGTATAGTCGTTAGGGATCGATCTTCTCATGTTAACTTCACGTCACGGTCACGCACGATACAAGAAGAAAAGAAAGAAAGATAAAGTTTTTGCTATGTGAATTACAGTCTTGTGCCTCAGACTTCTGTACTGTAGTGAAAAAAAGAAGGAAAATATTTACAAGACCCACGCAAGCTGAGTGTAATGTTACATACTTTTGTTCAATTGTTCCTTTTCTCGAAACTTTATCCCACTCAGTCAATTCTCCTTGTTTTTCTTTCTTTTTTTTCTCTCTCTCTTTCTTTCTTTGTTTAGCAGCTCGCGATTCCTGCAGCGTGGTACCTTCCGGCGTCCGTTAAGATAAATGTGTAATTGATAACAAACACCAACACACACTTGAATACACACAATTCTTTCGCGACACGTACTTAGAAGGCGGCGAGCCTTTATTTAGGACAACACCAGACACGAGAGAGACATTCCAGCTTATGTCAACAGCGAATAGAAAACACCAGCACCTTCACCTTCCACCTTCCACCACCAGTTCCCTATTCCCGCATTCCACCGCTACTCGAATACGTGGCAAATATAAACGCTAAGTGCCAGTAGTCATCAGGATCATCTCAATCTGTAACTCCGTCAACTCTTTTAAGACTTCTAATGATTAATGATTGTTTACCACTGTTTGTGAAATAATTTCTTTTTATATTTTTTTGAAAACTAACTTTAGTCAAACTGGAGCCCATTATTTCTAGCGGTGTCTTGATTACAAACTTCATATCTATACTCTGTTTGATTGATAAGGGTAACATGAACACACACACACACACACACACACACACACACACACACACACACACATACATACACATACAATCCGTCAACACAACACACTACAACACACACACACACACACACACACTCTCTCTCTCTCTCTCTCTCTCTCTCTCTCTCTCTCTCTCTCTCAAACATAATGCACACGTACTCGTTTATCTGCTTTTCTGCTTTCTCAAATTGTCGAGACTCTTCTCTCATTACACCACTTAAGGTAAATTGTTGCTTCTCTTCAGTGCAAAAGAGAGTTGTATTAGTAGTAGTAGTAATAGTAGTAGTAGTAGTAGTAGTAGTAGTAGTAGTAGCAGCAGCAGCAGCAGCAGCAGCAGCAGCAGCAGCAGCAGTAGTAGTAGTAGTAGTAGTAGTAGTAGTAGTAGTAGTAGCAGCAGCAGGAGGAGGAGGAGGAGGAGGAGGAGGAGGAGGAGGAGGAGGAGGAGGAGGAGGAAAAACAGAAGGAAACAGTAACAGTATTGGCAATAAAAAAGTAATGAAGTGGAAATCAAGACAAAAAAAATGAAAGACAAGAAAGTAGGAGGAAGAGGAAGAAGAGGACGAAACTAAGAAAACATGAGGAGGAAGAAGAACGAGAAGTAAGAGAAAGAAGAGGAAGAATATGAAATAGAGGAAAAAGATAGGAAAGCAAGAAAAGACGAGAAAAGAAAGATAAGGAAGAAATAAGAGCAATAAGAGGAGAGGAATAGGAAGGGGAGGAAGAAGAGGAGGAGTGGAGGTATGCAGCTCCTCGCCGCCCGCCAGAGTCAACAGGCGTGGGGCGAGCAATCACACGTTAGCAAGAATTTAAGATGACTTTTACATGGAAAGCAAACACCTCAAGCTGACGCCGAGGAGAATGACAAGCGGCCACACACACACACACACACACACACACACACACACACACACACACACACACACACACAGACAAGGACACGTGTAGAAATAGTGATAGTATATTGTATGAATACTAACAAAGGGAGACAAAGCAAGGATGAATAAAAAGTGAGAAAGAAGGATAGTGTCAGTATGTTTCTCTCTCTCTCTCTCTCTCTCTCTCTCTCTCTCTCTCTCTCTCATAAGAAAATCGCTTAAAACTCAACATTGCTTTATTTCTTATTCCTTTTCTTTTCAGTTTTCCTTCCCTTTCTTTATTTTTTCCTTCTCTTTTCCTTCTCCTCCTCCTCCTCCTCCTCCTCCTCCTCCTCCTCCTCCTCCTCCGCAGAAGAGGCGTGGTGTAGTTTAATTATCAGCGATCCTTTTGTGTCATGAAGGAATTCGCTTTTTTTCCTTTCTTTTTTTTTTTGACTCAGAATCACCTGAATATTTAATTGTGTCCACACTGATGAATAATTTGCTTTGTTCTCCTTCTTGCTTCAACCTTCTCCTCGTTCCTTACTTAGTTTTTTTTTTCTTTTATATTTTTCTTTATCTCGTTTTCTCTTTGCTATGTTCCTGTTTCATCTTTTTTTTTTCCCTTTCTTTTCTTTGTTTGATGTTTATTTGATGTTATCTTGATTTTGTTGTGTCTTTGATATGTTTAATGTTTATAGGTCTCTCTCTCTCTCTCTCTCTCTCTCTCTCTCTCTCTCTCTCTCTCTCTCACGAAAGTACTCTTGCCGATCTATCTATCTATCTATCTATCTATCTATCTATCTATCTATCTATTTATCTATCTGTGCATCTATTTTTTATCTGTCTCAATGTAGTCATATGGGATTGCAAATGACGTTTTCGAGTAAGTGGAGCTCTGACTAAAAGGACAAAGAAAGAAGCAAATTAAATAGATAAAAAAAAAAAAAAATCTTAACTGAAAACGCCAGCACGAAAAAAAAAAAAACACCGTCACAAAAATGTTCCAAATTGCGAAGTGTCTTGAAACTTGACTTACTAAGGATGCAGCTTATGCCTCCACAGTCTGTCTTGTAGTTGCTTCCCGCTCGACCATTAGTGACCAATGTAGAAGGCCACACCTCAACTATAAGTCACACACACAAACACTCACACACTAACTCACTCACTCACACTGTCTCCTACACGGGTCCAAGTTGCCTTCACCTAAGTCGGTCAAATACTGCATGAAGTAAACACGTCCGCCACACCAACACACACACACCCACCCACCCACACACACACACACACACACACACACACACACATACACATCCTTCTCCCAGCACACGTACATACACACTTGAGGATGATGACACAAACGTGACCTAGCCATAAGAGAAGCAGATGTTTACATACACTACCCTTATAGAATATTCGATAAGCTTCGCCATTGAAACATATACTATTTACTTTGCAGTGGCGCCATATTCACTAGTTAATGTTCACCAAAGATGTTATGGTTCTTTTAAGGTTTTGAATATGATGGGTGTCTAGTTATTTAGGTCTGAAATGATATGGTTTAATGAAGGTTTAAATCACTGAGGTGTGTGTTGAGTCATGTCAAAGTTATTGGTGTACAAGTATGGAGTTTCGTACGATTTCAAGTTAAAATGATACTTAACCCCTTTAGTACTGGACTCATTTTTACCAGAAGTTTGGGTATGATTAGGTTAGGTTCTATATACATTAGGAAGGGTCTTTGAGGATCAGAAAATTAATGACCAGAGTCTTCACTATTTTAATCCCCACGTAAGTTTCTGAAGCTGTATAAAAGTACCATATAGTAAGCAGAATAAATATGAAAACGCGTCATGGCACTGAAGGGGTTAATGCAATCTAAGAAGCCATCAGGATTACAAATGTTAGTTATCACAATAGTACTTGCATTACAATAGAATACAAAGCGACGGAGAAAAAGTCAAGAGAGGGAGAGACAAGATAGAGAGGAGAGGGAGCGGGAGACCTAACACCTGTACACTAGTTCAAGAAAGTGGCAATGGATCGCGCCGTCTGACAGGTGACCAGGCGATGGGTCCACCAAGAAATCCAGGAACCTGGCGAGGAGGAAGCCAATCAGCGCGCAGGTAATCAAGTAACAATGCAGTTAACCAGCAATGTAGTCACTCTGCAATGTGGACAATTAATCAATTACTCCACAAGACAGTGCGACGTCCGCTGAGCAGCCGAGCGACAGAGAAGACGAGGTGCAGTCAGTCCAGAGTTCTCGTCCCAGGGAGACGGGGAGGAGGGAGTAGCAAAGGTCCGTATTCTGAAACGCTTCATTCTCTCACCGCGACTATTTTCAAAGACCACAAACGTGATTAGTTAGGTTTTCAAGACCGTTTCTCATGTGAAGTATGTTGAAATCTTATCATTCTATCAATGAAACTGAAAAAAAAACATTCTTAAAAACTGGTGAAACTTAAATCAAAGATTCTTGAAAGTTGAGGTGCGGAGAAGATGCACTCCAGAACACCAGAACGGTCAGAGAGAGAGAGAGAGAGAGAGAGAGAGAGAGAGAGAGAGAGAGAGAGAGAGAGAGAGAGAGAGAGAGAGAGAGAGAGAGAGAGAGAGAGAGAGAGAGAAAGGGAGGGTCAGAAGGAAAGGGATAAACGACCGTCTGTGTGTCTGTGTGTATAGTCCGAGACGTGCAGAGGAACTTAGAGTGAAAGGAGAGGACTATTACATTACTATCACTATTACGTCCTCCTGGGGTCCCTTTAAACGCAGGTCAGAGAGGGTGAGGCGCGGTGAAAGTAAAAGGAGCTGGAGAAACCAACAAGAGTATGACGTAATGGGCGAAGACGCTGAGTATAAAGAGAAGGAAAGCTAGAGATAAAGAGAGAGACCAAGGGGAAACGGAACCATGACAGAAGATTCCACCCCTTAGGCACACAGAGACTCACGGATAGACAGGCAGGCAGGCAGGCAGGGAGGCGTCCAGGTAGGTAGGAGCCAATCAACTAGTCGCTTAATCTTGCCAGTTTAGTGAGCCAGGTAACGACACGGGGAAGTGGGTCACCTGCACAAAAGACTGCGTTGGGAAATCTCAAAGGAACCGTGAAATGTCCCCGATTATGTCCCAACCTTTCAAGAGGGAAAGTAGTGGACGCGGCTCAAGGGTAGCGGCGAGGGAAGGCCCACCAGCACCTCCTCCTCCTCCTCCTCCTGCGGCCATGTGAGACTTTTTTTCCTCTTCTGATTCCTTCTCCCGCACCCCATTTCTCTCTCTCTCTCTCTCTCTCTCTCTCTCTCTCTCTCTCTCACGGTATCTAGGATTTTTGGAATAACATACCTACCTATTTTAAGCGGTTCATGAGAGACTTTTCTTTATCATGTCACGTATAAATGTCTTTAAATTGTAACTACATGATATGAGAAGACTATCTAGTAAAGAATATATTCAAGGCCAAACTAGGTGTAATATTCAATAAAACACGTATAAGAGGAAATCTTACACCTATATGTAAGGTAACTTAATAATTGTATCGTAATTAATGGTTTTTATCCCGCAAGTTGAGTTCCACAGACTCACACACAACAATACACATGCATGAGGCGGCTGCGTGAGTGTGCCTATCAGACCAGACCGCCTCGCCCTTGCACCGACCAGCAACTTGCCTTCCTATTCCAACTTGAGGCAACTTGAGGCGCTACTTCCGCCCATCACTGCAACCTGACGTCGCCCTAACTTCTCCCGGACTGAAATTACTTCCCTTGAGAGACGCTGCTGCCAAGACAACCCCCAGACAACCAAGGCCCTCCACTAAGGAACTCCAGCTTGTGTCCCTCTTGATTGCTTCAGCCTGGAGATCCCCAGCTGTAGTGCTAAGCGTTATGGTTTGTTTTGTGTGTTAGGAGGAGTGGTTGGTCTCTTCTATGTTCTTGTGTGTTAGTATTGATAAATGTTAATGTTAAGGGTAGGGATTTGTGTTTGCAGCAGGAACATCTAAGTTTCCTGTGAATGTGTAGTGATTGTGTGTTGTGTTGTGTTGTGGTGTGTTGTTGTTGCTGTTATTGTTGCTTTGTGTGTGTGTGTGTGTGTGTGTGTATTTCTCAATTAAAGTGATTGAAAAGCCCCTATTCGTCACATTTCACAGGTCAAGGTGAAATACAGGTAGCTATACTTTGTTATAAAGAACACCCTGAGCAGAGCCTAAACAAAACACTAACACTCAACAACACAAAAAATACCCTCCACACACATAGAACACACACCATCACATCTTCAAACGACCCAGCATACCACAGAACAAAAGACCCGAACCTACCTCATTCATTCCCCCAAATTCCTCTCCTGCGTCAACTAAACACGCCACTTAAGACATCAGAAACTTGGTGATCATGGCCGTCACTCAGGGAACCTCGGTCAGCCTCGGACGGGGGATAATTTACATAAGGGATGCGGATGACGTGGTTAATGAGGGTGATGCTGGCGGGGCAGGAGGTTGGCGTTTGTCTCGAGGGTACTGCGTCTGGTGGGGCGTGTGGCTATGGTAGACGAAAGGGACGAGGAGGGAGAATGTGGGTTTATGAAGAAGGGGGAACGCTCGGAAAGGAATATATTGGTACTGGTTAAACAGGATAATGGAAAGTTTTTATGGTAAATACTGTGTGTCAAAGGTTAGATTAGAGGGAGAATGTAGGTTTATAAAAAATGTGAGGGTTAGGAAGGAAAATAGCAGCGCAGGTTATGTTAAGTGTATGGAATGGAAGTATATGTCAATGAGTGGATTTAAGAAGAGGAAAGGAAAAGAAAGAGGAAGATTCGTTTGATTTTTAAGAGATTTCTAGTTGATTTTAATGCTCAGCTATAATGTTATTGCGATAGGCGAAGAAAGAAGCGAATAAAAATGAATACATAAGCAAAAGAAGAGAAATCAAATATGAAAGAAAAGGAAAATAAGAAAATAAACACAAAAGACGAGCAAAGGAGAAAGAGGAAAATGAAAAGGATGGGAAAGATGAAGAGAGGAACACAACTACCATTGCCACCACCACAA
>NC_059293.1:13293794-13303794 GCF_017591435.1 Portunus trituberculatus
GCTCAGTGATGAGTCTTGATGGATAGGCTTAGTGAGTACATAAATAACAAAGTAACAGCGGCCATCCTCCGTGCCATTAATCTGTGTTAGAGTGAAATATGATACCGGACGCAGCGCCATCATCACCACGCCTTTGTGATATAAATTCGTTTCGTCTGAGGGCGCTTGTGGGAAAGAGGCTCACATCCCACCACTGACTTGACTCTACTTTATCTTTTAGTGTCCTTCTAGTGTGTCAGTTTTCACTTACTTAGAAGGCTCTGGTCGAAGGTAATGAAACTAAGAATAAGACCCACTAGAGGTAACGGTCATCAAAAATAAGAGTTCTAAGGTGAGTCTAAAAATAATATCAGGAACTACTCACGTTTTCCATATAGCGTGGTCTGTTCAGGGCTATAAAACAAGGAAGAAAAGGTCCACTGAAAATGCCAGTCACTACAGAAAACAGTCCAAAAACTATTTCATCATCTCCAGGATAGTTTAGTCTCCTCCATCCTCCTCGACTCTTCATTCCTCAGCGCCCAGTCCCTTAACTCTCCATTGCCCGATCTTCCTCAAACCATTCACCAGTTTTTACCAATTTACACTGCTTAGTTTCCCTTAATTTCCCCCACCAATTTATTCGCCTTTTCCCTGTCAAAATTATGCAGAACATCTTTCCTTTTCGCCTAAATTTATCTATATTCCCTATCTCATCCTTTACCTCTTCCTGTCCATCCTCCATCATAAACCACCAACCCCACCTCCTCTTTTTCCTCTCTCTGCTTCTTCCCTTTCCCCTCCCCTCCTTACCCCCGTTTCCCTTGCCCTTCAGCCGGACGTCCGGCCCCGGGCTACTCCTGGGATAGTCTCTCCAATCTTCCTTTTAACCCGATTCTGTCAGCGGCGGCGGAGTGGACAGGCCGACGAGGGACAAGGCTGACGGTCCACTCTTGGGCTTCCGACGTTTACATTGTTGGCTAGTCTGCTTGATTGCTTGCCTTCCCTGTATTATTGCCGACTTACACGTCCATCTGTTTGACTTTCACCATTCCCAGCTTCCTGTCCGCTCCCCCTTCGATTATCCGCCCCTCCGTAAGCGTGTCTTTTCCGTGGCTCTCGCGTCCCTCGGGCTGATTTCTGAGGAGCAGCAGTGCAGCTTCACCTCACTAAACGCTCGTTCCACTCCATCATTCACCCCAGCCCTCCTCGGCAGCATTGTGCAGGAATATTAATTTCCAGCCACAATAATAATATAATGTTATGGTCAGCACCGCACGGCTTGGCTCGCCTGGCGTGGGCGGCGGAGTGGCGGCAACAGCACCAGAGGCAGAAGACAGCGGAGTTTCGGCGGCGCTGCAACAATGAATGCGGCCTCCTCACCCCTCCCCCATCCATAAATCCCCCCTCCCCCAAGCCACACGGAAACGCCATAATTCACCCGCAAAAATTACACCACAATTAAAAACCATTCACGGGGCACGTAATCAAGGGCAGCTCCGACCCACACTCCTGGCAGAGGCGCGCCGCGTAATTGCACTAATTCCCATGCAAATAATTGATAATTGATGGGTGGAGAGCTTCCTTTGGTAGTGTTTTACGGGGTGCCTCGGCGTGCCTGTCGGGGCTGAGGCGGGCTGGTCAGCTGGTAATAAGCATGACCTTGGCGGGGCCTTGGCAAACCCTAATTCAGGCCGTCAAAAGGTCCCTCTATTCCCGTCGCTGGTCAAAAAAGACACGAAGGGAAGAGAGCTATTGTACACGAGCCAAGGAGTCCCGCGGGAGTGTGTGAGGATGTGTGTCAGTGTGTCACAGGGATGGGAGACACGGTAGCCTTGGCTTGGCGGAAAGAGGTGGGACGCAAGACTTACAGGAGAAATGTTCTCTTTCATTCTTGAAGGAGACAACAAAGAAAAAGGAGAATAGAAGACTTATGGGAGGAGAAATTTGGATATTGTTTCATTCCCAAGGAGACGAGGTCAAGGAAGTGAAGGATATAAGATTTACAATAAGAGCAACGTGTTTCTCTTTTAAGCCACAAGGAAGCAAGATAAAGAAAACAGTTGATTTTTCATGAAGAATAAATGATTTTACGCTACGCCAGTATATAGGAAGAAGTTATTATTATGATAAATAGACAAAAGAGGGCTACAAGGAGATAAAAGTAGAGGAGAGAATAATGCTGGTGCTGATGATGATGATGATGATGATGATGATGATGATGATGGTGATGATGATGGTGATGATGGTGATAAGAATATACGCCTTTCTATTGTTATTACTTTTTAGATATCTGCTCTAACTGTTACTATTAGCATTATACTTATTACTGATGTGGTGAAGATTATGCTAATGGTGATGATGATGCTGGTGGTGGTGATGATGGTGGTGGTGGTGGTGATGATGGTGGGGGCAATGGAATTATACTCTATCATCATTTGTGTTATTATATTACTATCATTGCTACTATCATCAGTGCTATTGTGGCGATGATAATGATAGTGATGGTGATAGTGATGAAAAGGATGATACGTGATGGTTAGTCGTCTTCCCGTCATTTCTTTTCCTCTCGCCACGGCCAGTGATCGTCAGAAATTC
Organism: Portunus trituberculatus; assembly: GCF_017591435.1. Classification (NCBI taxonomy): domain Eukaryota; kingdom Metazoa; phylum Arthropoda; class Malacostraca; order Decapoda; family Portunidae; genus Portunus; species Portunus trituberculatus. The sequence goes on from NC_059293.1 coordinate 13,296,372, forward strand.
TATTCGTTATCTTGGTTCCTCCTCCTCCTCCTCCTCCTCCTCCTCGTGCTCCTCCTCCGGTCCCTTCCTCTCCTCCCTCTCTCCTTCCTTCCTTTCCTCTCTCGAGCACCCTTCCTCCTCCTCCCTCATCACCGCCTCTCCAGGTAGTACATCCGGTTCATCTCTCTCTCTCTCTCTCTCTCTCTCTCTGCGTATGTTTTGCGTAACTCTCGTGTTTTCCTTGTGTTTGTTCTATCATTCCTTTGGTATTAAGTTACAGCTTCTTTTCTTCTTTATCCTCTTCCTTCTTGGCTTCTTTTTCTTCTTTTTTTGTTGTGTTTGTTGTTGTTGTTGTTGTTGTTGTTGTTGTTGTTTTTGTTGCTGTTTTATCTTCTCACACACTCCTCCTCCTCCTCCTCCTCCTCCTTCTCCCAGGACAGAGGCGAGGACCAGTTCGTTAAGACACAGGGCGGGGCCTCCTCTACATCCTCCTCGGTAACTCCTTACATCCTCTTTCCTTTCCTCCACCTGTTCTTCTTCTTCCTCTCTGCCAACAGCCCCCCACCCTTTATCTCTTGTTCGCATATCTCAAACAGTCATCATATTTATTCATGCTTATAATTTTCACATGTTTTACTTTTTTTTATTCTCCAAGTATGTTTCCTCTCTGACAGTTGAGTGCGTGGGAAGGTGTTCTTATATCTAAAACACTTAAAACTATCCTTTTTGCAGTTCTCCTATGTTATAATTTCCTTTTTCTTTCAAGTATGTTTCCTTAACGACTGTGGGATGCGTGGGAGAGTGTCAGTCAGGCCCCACGCAGCCTCCTTCCCTCCCTCCCTCCCGCCAGACAAACCTTTACAGGAAGTCTTGGTTCTGCCCTGTCTGTGGGGGTCTTTGTCCACCTCACCCTACACATCCTGCCTCACTGGAGCGGACGCCACCTCTCATTCATTTCAGGTTCTTCTGAGCCACATTCTTTCTCAGTAGAAGGCCGTTTAATCAAGGTGAGAAGTTAATCCACTCTTGTGCTGTTCGTTTAACCATTCGGCTGTTATTTGATACGTGTTTCCTTGTTTACTAATAACTCTCAGACTTCTTGACTTGTTCTATAGCCACCTCTAAACTTTAAATTGGATAGTAATTGCAAAATCTATTACTTTTTATCTTCTTTCTTGTATACGCTTTAAAGATTCCATGCATTGCTCCAAGTGGTGTTATTTGTTATTCTGAAAATGAAAAGGTTAACTCTAGCTGGTAGTGACCACATGCTATTTGTGATGTTATTTTGGTACACTTAGTGAATGTGAAGATAGGAATAACAGCTCTTATTCCCTCATTGAGAAAATACTAACTCTAGATGCCATATCAGTGAATGGATAGATACTGAAACAATAACTTAACGCATCGAGATCCACAAAACTAGTTCATCGGTTAGAAAGTTTACTAGAAAAACTTAAACAGTCAAAGACCAGTATATTAAAAGAAAAGCATCGAGATCCACAAAACTGTATCAAATCGACCGTTCAGATGGTTTTTCGCTACGGTAGCAGCTTCGAAACCGCCGATACGAGCACATCCCACGCACAGGATACAAGAACGTCGCAGACACCTGGTGGCGGTCTTTAGCGGGGTGATCTACTGCAAGGAGTGGGTAATAGCACCGACCTGAGATCTTTATGGGGGTAATATAATACGGGGAATGTAGTGTTGTGGCGTGAAGTGCGTGGCTACTCCCTCCCATCACGTCCATCATGGCTTGAAAGAGAAGGTAATAGCGCCCCGTCCTTAGTGTTTGAGAAATAGTGACTGAGTTTGAAAGGTAAGCATTATCTCGTTTCTTGGCTTACTTAAGGACCCTTCAGATACACAGTGACTAAAATTCATTCTTCTCCTAGGATATACATTAATTCAAATCCCCAAACACAAAGCATGAAGTGTTTATAAACGTATAAGACAAAAAATAGGGGAAAAAAGATAGATTTTTGGAACTTTTAGCTGTAAGTTGAGTGTTTACTGGTGGCTGTTGAGCAATAAAAAATGTTCCAGAGTGCTTTGTGATTCAGGAGAGATATGCAAGATAGCAGTGGAAGAGTTAAGTAAGGAGCCCAGCCGTTATTTTTTTTACATGGGGCGGTGCGACAAGCGCTTCTTTGGTATTCATTACCAGTGATACTTGCATAATGGTAAGAAGGTTTCCATGCCTGACGTGAGTGATGCTTCCTGAGATGAAGGCCAATTATGTAACTTATCACTCAAGGGGTATAGTTCGAACATTAACCCTATTACTGTCAAAGTCGCCCGTGATTAATACTTGCCGCTGTGTAGAAAGATTATTTGCACTGACAGAGAAAGAAAGTCAGAAGAAAAGTGAGTTATTTTAAAAGCTAAAGGAGTAATGGCCAAAAGACAGTATAGAGATTAAAGTACTAATTTGTCCTAAAGCTTCAAATAAATATGATATCCATGAAGGTTGATTTTGTCATAGAACGTAGAAAAATAACGAGCACACAAAGAAAAACAAACTAAATAGAAGACTGATTTTATTGTTTCTAGTCTAAAACGTTATTCAAGACACTATAGCTAAAAAAACAATAGTTAGAAAATGTAATAGCAAAACAATAAAAAAGAAGGCAAGGGATGAAGTACAAAAGGAACACAAGCAATATATAGAAGACTTAAACTACATTCCTAAAAATGATTGAAAAAAAAACCAAGAAATCTAAGAGTACGAACAATAATAAACAAGACGTAGTGCATACCAAAGATAGCGAGAAGGAAGAGGAGGAGGAGGAGGAGGAGGAGGAGGAGGAGGAGGAGGAGGAGGAGGAGGAGTCACCATTCATTCTGTTCCTCTCACCTGCTTCTTTTCATGGCAAGCATTTGAATTTCCACACCAACAACACGAAGAGTCATTTTGCTTGCTCTAATAACCCAATTACCTTCCATTATCACTATCATCACCACCATCATCATCATCATCATCGTTACCTTTACCGCAACCGCCTGTATTACCATCCTCCTCCTTGCCATCACCTTCATCATTACTTCCTCCTCCTTCCTCCTCTTCCTTTTCCTATGGCTTCTGCTCCTCCTCTTCCTTGTTAGAATCTCCATCATGACCCTTTTTTTTCTTTTCTTTTTTTTTTCTAACCACGCTTTGCCTCTACCACCACCACCACCACCAACGCCGCCACAACCACCACTAATGCTACTCTGGCGATGAGATACGACCCCTTGCACAATTACGACTACTCTTTGACTAGGTTCTTCTCAAGGGCGTGGATTTGAGTCTTTGTTTAGCATTTTTACTGTGACTGCAAGTGACTGGCAAAGGGAAAGATAATTTATAAAGAAAAGCTCAGTTATTTTGCCATTTCTCCAAAAAAAGTTATCTAGAGAAGACAGTAAAGAAGAGTGACTTAGTTCTAAAGATACTACTACTACTACTACTACTACTACTACTACTACTACTACTACTACTACTACTACTGCTACTACTATTACTGCTACTATTACTACTACTCCTACTATTACTACTTCTACTACTACTACTACTACTACTACTACTACTACTGCTACTACTACTAACTACTACTACTACTACCACCACTACCACCGCTTCTCCATCCACCATCCCTTCCCTCTCCATTCTCTCTCTCTCCCTCTCTCATACTTACACACATAAATACAAAGTACTTTCACAACACCAATTACTAAGAACTGGGAAATGCGCGTGCAAATATCCATCGCCTGAGGAACCACACTGGGCTTGTTACGACTCCAATTAGAGGTTATTTCCCTTAACGACGTGTCATTATGGCTCATGTTGGGTAGACGTCTCGAGTTCCCTGATCGTCTAGCTAAGGATGGGGAATAATACAGAAGAGTCCTTTGCTCCTCCCGTCACTTGTGGCTTATGACCGGGAGAAATGTGATTAACAGGGTAAGTTTTGCAATTGTTTCCGGGTGATGAAATATGCTGGCCAGGGAGGAGAAAGGTGATGGTATATATGGTGAGGGTACGGTGATAGTTATGAGTTGGTGATGGTGAGGGTGGTGGCTGTAGTAATGAGGTGTTTGTGGTGAGGTTGATTTGAAGTAATATTGATGGTGATTGAGAATGAGTTGATGTAATACTGGTACCGAGGTGAAGTGATTATTAGTAAAGATAATGGGTGTGTACGGTGAAATGAGGGTAAGCTGACGTGATCCTGGTGATGGTGGTGGTAGTTGTGATGAAGTTAATGCACCAGAGTTTGAGTATTGTGGATATGGTGGTATGAGGTAAGAATATGCAACAACAAAAACCAGGAACCCGTTTAAGCAACATCAGATAAAATTTAAATGGATTCCTTGCAAGTTCAAGAAAAAAAAAAATAATAAAAAAAAACTGGTATATTTTGAAGTCATATTTGACACACTCATCTTCATAAATTATACGTAAGGAGGATAAACAGACAATGCATGTAATAAAGAGAACCGATACAATCTAGGAAATTCAAGAGATGTATACGCTTAAACGGGATAAACAAGCAAAATAGGTCATAAAACTTTGAGAATATGGTTTTATGAATGCTCTAGACACATATCTCAATGCATTATATGAAGTGTAAGTGATAGAGCAACAAGAACAACTAGTAAAAATTTGTAGATGCAGTGTCTTATGGATTTAAATTATGGTTGGGTTATTTATTTAATCCATTAAGGAAACCAAGCATGGGTGAAAAAAATGGGTTAAAAAAATAGATAATATTCAGCTAGTAAAGAGAATATGGGTATAAAAGAACCGAGAGAGAAGTCAGTCTAGTTTCTGCGTTGTCTTGATAATCTTTTGTAAAATAGTTAATTCAAGTTAGATGCAGGAGGAAATACAAAAACAGGAAGAGAATTGAGTTTACCAGGAAAATTGAGTTAAAGAGTGGTTAATTCTTCCTTTAGTAAGGTGGAAGTACTTTTTTGGATTATTTTAATATCACAAGTACAGGTTAAGTAGTAAAAGCAATACATATTTGGACACACATTGCTATTGATTCACCAAATGGCTAGAATACGTTTTCTAAGACATCACAATTAGCAAAAATGAAATCAACTACTACTCAATTTCAGGGAAAAATAATATAGAGTACTGAAAGAAATAAACGTCCCGAACAGATAAGAGAAGTTGTTAATTTTTGTGGCAAAGATGAGGAAAAGAAAGAAAATGTTGTTCATGACGTATACACAATTAAGAACAGAGAGATCGACAACTGCACAATTTCTGGGACAGGATAATATCATGTCTTGGAAGAAATAAACGTCCTGATGAGATAAGAAAATTCGTTCGTAAGTTTTGGGGCATATTAGAGAAAAGTAAAAGATGCGGTAAATAGTATATACACAATTCACAAAAATGAAATCAACAACTGTGCAATTTCTGATAAATGCTAATATGAAGTTTTGCAATTTAAAGAGACACGAGAAAAACATTTGCAATTTTCGGCGGAGAATATAAGAAGAAAATAAAGAGGTGATCCACAGTATGACTTCAGTAATGACAAGAAGTATTTTGAAGCAATATACACAGCAGTGAAACAGAAAATAAGTCACGAAGTTTATGTTACGTGTGTGTGTGTGTGTGTGTGTGTGTGTGTGTGTGTGTGTGTGTGTGTGTGTGTGTGTGTGTGTGTGTGTAAAAGAGTTATGCAAGTCGTGACCATTGAACGCTTTCATGCATGTAAGTATAAATACGCTCACAGGATACCATGTTCTTCCTGCCCTACTGTGTTACGGAGAGCACACACACACACACAGCACATACGCACACACACACACACACACACACACACACACACACACACACACACACACACACACACACACACACACACACACACACACACACACACACACACATTCCTTCCCGCATGGCTAGAGTTTATGATCAGCAAGAATTCCTTATTGCTAATGTACACAAGGTAATAATTGCAGTAATGTTTCCTATTGCCATTATTAAGGATATATGTATTGTTTAAAGGAATGAGAGAGAGAGAGAGAGAGAGAGAGAGAGAGAGAGAGAGAGAGAGAGAGAGAGAGAGAGAGAGAGAGAGAGAGAGAGAGAGAGAGAGAGAGAGAGAGAGAGAGAACATGATAGCTCCGACACATTATCGCATCTGTGTATAGAAATATATAGGCGTCTTTAGTGTATTATACATTATAAATTACACTTACTGTCTAAACAGGTCACAGCATCTCAAGTCTTCTCACCTGAGGAAAGAGAAAACTATATTAGAAAGCATTCCTGTATTTTTTTCTATTTATAAACTTACAAACTATTAGAAAAAAAATATTCCCTGAGATTTTTTTTTCACTTACATACCTAAACAAAACTATTAAACAACCCCCAAAAAAAAAATTGAGATTCTTTTTCCACTTACAAACTTACAAACTATCATTTAAGTACTGTCAAGGAAAGAATATAATGAGAAAGACAAATCAAAAACAAAATATAACAATATGACTTTCTTCTACCTGTCATTCTTCGTATCTATTTATGATCCTGAAATTACAACATACAACTCACGATCACTACGTTTTTCACTCGCATATGTACTGTCAGACTAAAAACTACATTATCTTGTTCCTCCGCCTGTCATCCCCCGCATCTATTCATTACTCTCATAGGAGGCAAACAGCACATGAGTCACAGCTACTCGTCAAAAGAATGGAAACTCATAATTACGCTTCATTTTGGTAATTTGCCGCGAGAAAAAAAAACAAGTTCACTTCTTATTCTGGTGTTGAAATCTCTCACGTGTTTTGCTAGCGGCGGGAGGAGCAGCTGTCACGTCCCGGGCAGCGATCTGAAGCACCTCTGATTACCACTGTCACCTTCTCAAACACCTGCTGTATCTCTGCACTTACACCCTTTACGAATGACATCCCTAAAAACCACTGAAGATTACACCACTATACCATCTGCTCGCACTCACAACTACCCATTCCTTAAACCTTGTAATCTTTCTTCCTCTCTCCCTCCCTCTCTGTCTGTCTGTCTGTCTGCCTGTCTGTCCGTCTCTCAAATTATCCCGAGACAATTTAGGCTAATCTTCGTGTCTCGCTCCGGCAGAAAGCGGCTCGTGAGCGTGACTAGTTTACAAGCACACGCTGACGACAATGAGAGACTAATGGTTCCTCACAGCTGCTGCCGACACTGTGTTGTGGTGCATACTGCATTGCCGCTACCTGGCTTGAGGTGGCCTTCGGGAGGAGAAGGAGGAGGAGGAGGAGGAGGAGGAGGAGGAGGAGGAAGAGGAGAAGGAGGAGGAGGAGATAACGCAGCATATTTCACGTAACATCACGATTAATTCTGCCACAACTACGAGGAAGACGAGGATGAGGAAGAGGAAGAAGATCAACAGACATAGCAGCAAAACTTCACGACTATTAACACAACCAAGAGGAA
>NC_059293.1:13308794-13438794 GCF_017591435.1 Portunus trituberculatus
TGGAAAGATGGACGAGTGAAATGAGGCTGGAAGGAAAGAAGGAGGAAGGAAAGTGATGGGGGAGGAGGAAAGGGGAAAAGGATGGAGGAAGGTGGGGACAGAGGGAGGAGAAAGGAAGGACTAAACCTGATAGGATTAGTGGTGAGATTTCCGGCCACGATGTGATGACCAGTGACGAGGAAGAGGAGGAGGAGGAGGAGGAGACAGAGGAGGAGGTGGAGGAGGAGGAAGAAGAACAATACTGATAAAGTAGGATATTCAAGACAGCATCGCCAATTTATTCTACAAAACACACACCAAGAAACCACACGCACATGTTATCACCAAAGGGAAGGGTCGTGACTCGCGGATCAGATCAGGAGCCGCGGCGCACCTGAGGGGAGGGAACAGGAGGGACGGACAGGTAACATCAGGCGCAGCGGAAGGGAGGCGGAAGGGCAGGACCACAGGATCGAAGGTGCGTAGGGCGTAACTTTGCAAAAAGCCAGTGCGTAGAGGTGATTCACCGCACGCCGCCTAACACCCTCACGGCGGCTTCCTCAAAGGGGCAGGGTGGGGAATATCTGGGCAGAACATGAGCACGAGTATGTCCTTTGAAATTACTTCAACTATCAAACACACTTCGCGATAAATATCCCTTCAGGTATCACCAGCACACCTCTTCAAATTCGTTGAAATATATAACACGAAGGTCAAATTGCTGGTTAGAGTGGGTAGATTTCAGAATATCAATTGATTTCTTACGTAGTTCACTGATTTATTCATGGGGATTAGAGGAAGATGAGATCAAGACGAACATCATTCCCACAGTGATCTCTCAGTTACAAAGCAGCGGGTTGGCAACACCCACCAGTCAGCTGCACCTGAAGGCGGGGAGGTGGCGTGTGTCTATAGTCTCCAGTACCCTCAGCAGCCCAATGGAGGAGACTGTGGAGTGAAGTCCGTATCGGTGAGTAGCTCCTATGTCCAGTGCAGTGACAAGAGTATGTTTGTAGACAATATTTCTCACCTTTGATATTTCCTCATACTTTGAAGTTTAGTTACAGTGAGTCCTGTTAATCCCTTGAGTACCATGACGCGTTTCCATATTCATTCCGCTTACTATTTGGGGATTTTATACAGCTTCAGAAACTTATGTGAGGGATTAGAATAGTGAAGACTTCGGTCGTTAATCTTCTGACCTCCATCGACCCTTCCTAATGTCAATAAAATGGTCTTGTCGTACACAAATCTCAAGGTAAAAATGTCTCCCAGTATTGAAGGGGTTAAGATAAGATAATTTACTAACACTAGCCGCACTAAAATATACTTTAAAATTCCTTTTGGCATCCAACACTCTCATCTTTCCACGTCACTCCACACCATCACGACAATATGACACTGTCCACGTGGCGAGGCAGTAACTAACAGATGAGGCGAGGAGGAGGTGCGGAGGAGGAGGGAAACACACTGTCTGAGAGGCAGCGGCGCCAGGCCTGCTAAGGAGCGGACACTAACTCGATTGTTGTATCAAAGTTTGCCCAAGCAGACCCCCACAAACTACATTATCGGACCAAGGGGTGGCGAGCAGCGGCCAGCCACAGAGGGTGACTGGAGGAGGAACACAGAGCGGGGTGAGGCCTGCAGGTTGTTGCTATGTAATATAAAGCTGAACAAGGTACCAATTAGATAGATATGCTATTAAGAACAGGGAGATCACAACGCTAGCACACAAAAAAAGTAAAAATGATATTTGTTTCTAATTTCTAATTCATCTCACTCACGTACTTCATCTCCTGCAATATCAGTTTTAAACTCAGTCATCTTTACTTTCATTAGACATCTTTCGCCTCCTTTGCTTATTTATTTTCCTCCTTCTCCTCTCTCTTCTTTCCTCATTTTCTTCCACCTCATTTCTTACCGTCCAAAAAACCTCTTCCTCCTTCATTAACTTCTCTTTTTCCTCCTCTTTCTCCTCCACCACCACCTTTACTCTCTTCTTCACTTCTACAATCTCCTCCTCCTTGTCCTGCACCTTTTTCTTCCCTCTGTCACTCCTCTGCCTCAGAAACGTGTGGCTTCCCCTCCTCCCAGCAGTTCCACACACTTGTTCCTTCCTTGGCGACGCCCAGCAAAGACCCAGTGATCCGCCTTGCCTTAATGTGGGTCACCAGGACTCACCGCACTTGGCTACCCTCGAGTCATTCTTGAGGGAAAGTCGGCAGCGCTCTGAAGGGGAAATTAGGGCGACTTGGGAGAAACAATGCAGGGGAGGACATAGTTTTTAGGTGGGGCGATGGAATCCAAAGAGAGGTGAGGAAGAGAGAATGTAATAGATTAGATAGAAGTTATTGGTGGCTGCATATGTTGATACAAGTGCCGCCGGCCAAATTAGGGATTAATAAGACTAAGAAAAGAAGAAAAAGAAGCAAACCAAGAAGAAAAACGGAGAAGAAGAAGAAGAAGAAGAAGAAGAAGAAGAAGAAGAAGAAAGACGAGGAGAAGGAGGGAGAAATATCGCAGGATCCTTACAATGAGGGGAAAAATAAAAAAAAGAGAATTGTACAGGACCACCACTACTACTACTACTACTACTACTACTACTACTACTACTACTAGTACTACCATTACTACTATTACTACTACTACTACTACTACTACTACTACTACTACTACTACTACTGCTTCTACTACTACTATTACTAAGAGTGCAAGGAGAAGTGGTATTTGTGGAAAAGGTGTAAGAAAAAGAGAGAGGAAGGAGAGAGAGAGAGAGAGAGAGAGAGAGAGGTGGAGGTGGAGTTCTTTGCAATTTCCGTCAGTCTAATATCCGGTTATCTCTCTCTCTCTCTCTCTCTCTCTCTCTCTCTCTCTCTCTCCTCTCACTCTCTCACACTCCCTTCCTTCCTTCCTTCCTCTCTTCCTTTCTTCCGACACTAGCAGGGCGTTCACATCCATTCATCCCAGCGCTACCTCTCCCGCCTCTTCCTCCCCTTAGCCCGTCGCCTCCCTTTAGCCCACTTCCCTGGAGCACACTTCCCTTACATCTACGCTTCCTTGACTTTTAGCACTTACGGTAAAAAAAAAAGTACAAAAGTGGATATACTCTACTTCCTTCCTTCCTTTCCTTCTCGATACAGACCCACGCCCTATACACGTCCCACGCCCCCACGTCACTGCAGCCTCTCACTCACTCCCCTCGTATCCGTGTCAGCGCCGCCCTTCCTCACGCCCGTAATGACACGCAGATACACCTCAATACGCGCCCCGTATAAGCTATAGGACACGTTTCAGTGATCTGTTTCTCCTGCAGAAGTGTGAGGCCAAGGAAGGTTGCGTGGTGGTGGTGGTGGTGGTGGTGGTGCTGGTAGTGGGTGTTGGTGTTGGTGGCGGTGGTGGTGGTGGTGGTTCTCCTTCAGTGTAACGTCCTGTCCTGTCGTGGTTATTGCTTACTGACATCCTCTCAACTTTTTGCTTTACCTGCTTTGCACTTGCCTTGTGTTCTATGTTGCCTTCGCCTCTCTCTCTCTCTCTCTCTCTCTCTCTCTCTCTCTCTCTCTCTCTCTCTCTCTCTCTCTCTCTCTCTCTCTCTCTCTCTCTCTCTCTCTCTTTTGCATTCCGTGTTATGAGTACTTGTTTAGCAAGCTTTTATTCATTTTATCTTGTCTTTCGTGTTCTTGCTTTCTTTTTAGTCATTTTTTTCCATTTATTGCAATTGATTAGAAGAATGAGGATAACTAAGATGCTTGAGATAATTTCCGAGCCCCTCTTAAAAAAATCCTTTACTCATTCAGATTCCAATTTTCTCCACCTCCTCAATACAAGAGTTAACCTGTACCTTCACTCTCTCATTCCCTCTACTTGCAGACTCTTGAATTCTCTAATGAATCTGCATTTCCTCCTTCCTACGACTTGGCCTTGTCTGAGAGAGGAGTTCCAAGGCAATTGTATATAAAAAATAATTCTTGTGTTGGTATTTTATAGTTTCTTGTTTGGAAGATAAAACTGTTAAGATTTTTTTTTACCTTCGTCGTCCATGAAAATAAGAAATAAAAAAAAAATACCATCTTTTAATTTTTTTTTCAACACTATCTCCAATTCTCCCGAGCTCCCCTCTCTTCCCTTCTTCCAGTGTCATTCATAATAGTTCAGAGATGCGCCTGATCGGACAGGGCGTGGCGGCGAGCGGATCTATGAACGGGAGAACCCATGGCCAAGGCGTGACACATAAATAATCATCCCATTTGTTTCACTGCTCGAATACAGGAAAAAGAAAGATCTCATTCTGCTTTCATTCCGACCATATCTGAGTGCATCGAGGGGTGAGAGAGAGAGAGAGAGAGAGAGAGAGAGAGAGAGAGAGAGAGAGAGAGAGAGAGAGAGAGAGAGAGAGAGAGAGAGAGAGAGAGAGAGAGAGAGAGAGAGCACCTCTTCTGTGTATCGTATTTTCTTTATTTTCTTTCAGTGCTGTTCTCTTCCCTCCCTCCCTCCCCCGCTAAAAAAAAGTGAAAAGCCAGATACACCAAATAATATATAACAAAAACTCACAATACCAAGAAGAAAAATGAAATAATAGTTAGCAATTTCCAACACTTTTAAGGTTCACGAAGACTAGCAAGTAAGTCTCGCTTCATTATATCAAACGTGTTATTGTTGCACCGCGGCGTGGGAAGCGAGACCACCGCACCGTCATATTCACCTGGGTAGGTCAGTATTTTGTAATAAGTACGAGTATTAATTTCCTGGGCACACCTGAAGGAATGGACAGAAGGTGAGGTGGTCAAGGCAAGTCAGCTGTCACCTGTCCTTGATTTTGGAGACGGGACCAGGTGCGTGGATGGCCCGGCTGAAAATCGCTTTAAATTTCTTTGTATATTTTCTATCCTTTGTTATTTTGCATATGAAGAATGCTGACTTAGAAAAAAAAGCAGCCTCGATCACGTTAAGAACAATTAGATGAACAGGTGTTTTAATGATAAATGAATAATATAAATAATAACTCAAAAATAATAAAAAAAAAACGTAGGAAGGAAAAAAAAAAATAATGAGAATGAGTTTGAGTTTAGCATCACAAACAGCCTCGTCTCATCCCTCAAGGACAAGATAGCTCACTCATTCACTCATACGCGGATACTAACGGATACTCTGCACTTCACGAGGCTCAAACGCTCATTTATTCAGGTATACATTCACCAGGTATCAATTCATCAAGTATTTATCAAGTATCCTACAAAAAAAATCCTAAAACCCAACATGTCCTGCAAGCTAAGGACACGAGGGATATGTAAACTGCCACGCGTCCTACTCCTCTTCTCCCTTCCTTCCCGTCCTCATTTCCCCCTCCTCCTCCTCTCCCTCTCCTCTTCCTCCTCCTCCTCTTCCTGTACTGCCACGCGTCCACCTTCTTTGGCGTCTTCCTCTCCCTCTCTCCTCCCTCAGGCCACACGTCCAGTCACTCTTCCCGTATCAATATTGTAATCTTCCACACGTTGTCTTCATTTTATAACGTTCATTACTACTGTTTGGCTGAATATAATATTTTTCGTGTTATCTTTTATTCTATTTTTCAATTTCTATTGTTGTGTTACATATGTCCTGCTTTGTATTTTTGTCTCTCAGCACAGCAACAACATTAGGGAGAGAGAGAGAGAGAGAGAGAGAGAGAGAGAGAGAGAGAGAGAGAGAGAGAGAGAGAGAGAGAGAGAGAGAGAGAGAGAGAGAGAGAGAGAGAGAGAGAGAGAGAGAGAGAGAGAGAGAGAGAGAGAGAGAGAGAGAGAGAGAGAAAGAGATAAAACGAACATATAAACAGACAGACAAAGAAAGAGAGAAAGAAAAAAAATTCTCTCTTTCTCTCTCCCTCTCTCTCTCTCTCTCTTTCTCTCAGCTTTCTCTATCGTTAATGATGCTAACTGAATAGCAAAAATGGCAACAGAAACAATAATAACGACGACAAAGGAAAATAAAGCGAAAGGACAACCACTCTCTCTCTCTCTCTCTCTCTCTCTCTCTCTCTCTCCACCCTTTACCAGCCACCCGTCTAGAACCACCCTCTTCCATCCCTTCTTTCACGCCCCTAGTGTCCACGACGCCCCCGGTAATGACGTCCTTCGGTGCAACAATTTCTGCACTAGCAAAGAACCATATCGCACCAGCATCCGGCCGCCGGCAGCCTCCGGAAGACAGAAATTGTAAAATCAATACCGGAAGTCTAATACATGAAGTCATGAAGGGGAGAGAAACGTCACACGCTCTTAGAGAGAGAGAGAGAGAGAGAGAGAGAGAGAGAGAGAGAGAGAGAGAGAGAGAGAGAGAGAGAGAGAGAGAGAGAGAGAGAGAGAGAGAGAGAGAGAGATAAAAAGATAAAACAAACATATAAAGACAGACAAAGAAAGAGAGAAAGAAAAAAATACTCAGTTATCTATGTAAGACGGAAAGGAATAAGTAAAATAAAAGGAAAAGAGACAAAAAAAAAAAAAAGGAGGAAGAAGAACAGGAAGGAAAGACAGACAGGGTGGGTAAGAACGCAACAAAACAAGACGGGAGGAAAGAAAAGGTCCAGGTAGGCAGAAAAGGGAGGGAGGATGTGGGTAGGGAGGAGGAGAAGAGAAGAAAGAGCTGTAGATCAAGGTGCGAGCTGGGTAGATATTAAAATTGAGGTACGGGGGAATGAAAACAAGGTGTGAGGGAGGTGAAAACATGGAGAGGAGCTGGTAATGTGATGGGATGGGAAGGATACCTGTTAGTGGTGGTGGTGGTGGTAGTGGATTAATAAACGATAGAGAGAGAGAGAGAGAGAGAGAGAGAGAGAGAGAGAGAGAGAGAGAGAGAGAGAGAGAGAGAGAGAGAGAGAGAGAGAGAGAGAGAAGGTTGTAGAGAGGATTAAAATGACCGACAACTGGGGATCTCTAAAAGGAAGATAAGGAGTGAGGAAGAATTTTGGTGTGATTAAGATGAAAAAAAAAAAATTCTCGACAACAATAACAGTAGCAGCAGCAAGAGAGAGAGAGAGAGAGAGAGAGAGAGAGAGAGAGAGAGAGAGAGAGAGAGAGAGAGAGAGAGAGAGAGAGAGAGAGAGAGAGAGAGAGAGAGAGAGAGAGAGAGAGAGAGAGAGAGAGAGACAAAAAACGAAAAAAAACTTACAAAAACTAAACATAGCTAAGACCAGCACAGCACCTGAGATGAAAACACAGGTGAGGGAAAAGGTGAAGCAAAAGGTGAGGCAAGGTGAGGGCCGCAGGAGGGACAGGTGCGAAGGGTGACGTACTTTACTTTCAACTCCTTCACCACGCCCGGCCATTGACTTAGAAACGGCATCCGGGAAGAACCAAATAGCAGAAGACGAGACAAAGCGAATTACTGCAGAAGATTAATACATGTTCACGAGATGGACCAACCCGGGAGCTGAAAGTCTTCCTCAAGCAGCTGGAAGGAACTGAGAGCGTGAGGAAAAAAGACGAAGAGGAACTTGAGAACTGGTGCGAGTTACTATGACTGAGGAAGAGAACGAGGAAGAGAAGATAATGCTGATGATGGACGGCGTAATAGAACTGAGGACGTGAGGGGAAAAAAAGCGAAGGGGAACTTAAGAAATGGTACTTGTTATGACTAGTTGGAATATCAGTAGATGGTGGAAGAGAAGATATCTAATAGTGAGGAGGAGGAAGAGGAACAGGAGGAGAGGAGGAGGAGGAGGAGGAGGAGGAGGATGACGTAGAACCAGAGGGACGAATAAAAAAAAAACGAATATGAGGAAGAAGAAGAGGTGGAGCAGAATAATGAGAAGAATAGAGAATAAGAGGAAGAAAGGAAATGGAAATGGTGATGGTGATGGAAGGAGAGGAAGAAGAAAAGAAAACTAAGAAGAATGAATTTATGCAAAACAACACAACGACGAGAAAGAGGAAGAGGAGGAGCAAAGAGCGGTAGAATAGAATAAAAAAAAAAGGAGAAAGAGGTGGAAATGAAGATGGTGGACGGAAAAAAGTGAAAAAAAAGAACAAGAAGAATATAAGTATCCTACCAAACCAGAACAAAGACGAGGAAGAGGAAGAGGAGGAGCAGAAGGAGGAGGAGGAGGAGGAAGAAGAGGACAAGGATAAGAAAAAAAGTGCAAGAAGACAACATTAGTGGCAGGAAGGAAAGAAGGAGGAGTAAGAGGAAATTAGAAACGAAAAAGAAGAAAACAGAAAGTATGTAGAGTTTTTACTAACGTTTCTCTCACAAAGGACAAAACGAGCGGGTGTTAGACCAAGAAGGAGAAGAAAATAAAGAGAAAGAGATAATAAATATGATGGAATAAAGAGGAGAGGAAATCAAGTAAGCGATATTGATCAGAGAGAGAGAGAGAGAGAGAGAGAGAGAGAGAGAGAGAGAGAGAGAGAGAGAGAGAGAGAGAGAGAGAGAGAGAGAGAGAGAGAGAGAGAGAGAGAGAGAGATGAATGAATGAATGAATGAATGAGTGAATGAATGAATGAATGAAAGCAAATTTGTGGGTCCTCAGTTCGAATCCCACCGGAAGCTGACTATTTTTCTGCTATAGGCGAATGGAGATCACACACACACACACACACACACACACACACACACACACACACACACACAAACGTATACCACGAACCCTTCCCACAAGAACGCAACAAAAACCACAACACACCACTAAACACCCACATGACATGAAAAACCACAAGAAGAACCAATAAGAAACACAACCCTAACACCTTTACGAAAACCCTTCCTGACACAAACAAGGGGCGGGAGAAGAGTATCGAAGCCTTTATGAACCACCACAAGGCTCCAGAAATAGATTAAAAGGTCTGAAGGATTGAATAAAGGATCTAAGAAAGAGGAGAAGGGGATATCAGGAACCCGTGGGAAAGGAAGGCTGGAGGAGGGAGGAAAGGAAGGAGAGCGGAGGAGGAGGAGGAGGAGGAAGAGGAGGAAGAGGAGGAGGAGGAGGAGGAGGAGGAGGGGGGCCCAGGTGTCGGATAAGGGAAGGGAGGCCAGAGGGAGACATGGTACGGGCGACATAACGCGACACGTGATTATGGGAAATGTGACAGGGAGAGAGAGAGTCGCTCATTTTTTTCTCGCTTTCTAAACACCGCCAGGTAACTCAGCGAGAGAGAGAGAGAGAGAGAGAGAGAGAGAGAGAGAGAGAGAGAGAGAGAGAGAGAGAGAGAATTTTCTTTACACATTAAAAAAAGTTGATTTATTCACACCTGAAATATATGACCACAAAAATTAAATCGGAACAAAAAAAAATTAAGGGTTAAAATAAGTTTTATAGTACCCCTTGAGAAATCTGAAAAGCCACACTTGCCACACTTCACTACTCGTCCTCCCACTCCCTCCCGTCACTCCCCACCCCCCTTCTATAACTCATTCAATTATAGGTTTCATTTCCCACGCCAGGTATGAAAGGGAGTACGTACCATACCCTTATATATTCTTTACATTAGGTGCCATATAAAAATCATTTCCTAAGAGCAACCCATGACATCTGAAATACGTGGAAGAAACGCTTATGCTAAATCTATTCACAGTTAAAAAGGGAAGATTGATACCTAGGAAAGATGAAGAGAGAGAGAGAGAGAGAGAGAGAGAGAGAGAAAAAAAGAGTAATTTGTATCAAGTTATTCAAAAGCTATTTAGTGTCATTCAAAGTCACTGGTTGCTGGACACGCTACAGGTTAATTGATGCACTGTACCTGAGCACCAATATCACCACCACCACCACCACCACCACCACCATCGCCACTACCACCATCGCCTCCGTCATATATTACTCTAGATATATCCCATCACTTCCTCCACTCTACCTTCTCCTTCCCCTTCTGTTTCTTCTTCCTGCTTCCCTCCCTCTCCCTTCCTGCTTTGCTCATCTGCTCTTCCTCTCTCTCTCTCTCTCTCTCTCTCTCTCTCTCTGCTTCTTTTTCATTAACGTTTTATTTTGTCCTATCTCTTTACTTCCTTACCTTCCTTTCAGCTGTCTCGTCCTTCCTCTCCTCCTTCTCCTTCCTCTTTTCCCTCGATTTATGCCCATTGCGAACCAGACTATATGATCAACAACAACATGAAGAACAACAGCAAAAACAACGAAGACGCAAGAAGACCCGCACATTCCCTTCTTCCTATCATCCCTTGGCTGTTTCGCACCATTGGCAGGACATGTGTTGCTCTTGGGACACGCGTCATTACGGGAGCCTTTGTCATTGCCGGGCTCACTAATTTACCGCCGCGTGTTCCGCTTAGATTACAGTTCAGCTCTTGGACACACTTCCCGTACGTGGACAACTGGTATCTGTTCTACTCTCCTCTGCTCGTGAAGGAAACTCAACACATGATAAGTCTTTGTAGAATATGCAGTTTCTTAAGATATCTTTTGTTTTGCTTCTAAATTCTGTGTTAAGATATTATCATTAACTTTTCATAGATCTAGCGAAAGGTATCGAAAATTCTTATGACTTTCACTAGAGTCTGGGGACGTGGAAGCGAGAAAACACGATGAAATATTTGAAAACACAAACCTAAAAAGTGACTCATAAAGAACAAATTTCACATGAACATCTCATGAGAAGAGATGATAATATATTTGAAAACAGGAACCAAAAAAAAAAGAAAAAAAAATTACTTACGAACCACGAATCTCACAGCGGCACTGCACGAATAAAGGAAATGATAATAAAAGAAGAGACGAACCTGAAAAGTGACTCATGAACAACGACTCTCACACAAACACCTCATGAGACATATCTGAAAAGAGGAACATAAAGTAAGCGACCCTCGAGCCAGGAACATCACATCACTTCACCTTTTACTTGAGAGTCTGAGGACCTGCTGCTGCATTCCACTTTGCTGTAGATTTAGCTCCAATATAGCTTTATTTAGAAAGAAGCTGAAGGCACAACTCACTCCACTTCTTGCATCCTCTTGTATTTTGAGTCCCGGGCAGCCACACACTTTGCATTATACACGTCACAAGTCACAAGAGAGGGAGGTTCGATACTACTGAGGAAGGCACGAGGGTTTGCTTCACTCTCCGTACTTGTCACCTAACCTTACCTGCTCGCAGGTTAAACTGATGTTAGCTACAAGTGTGCAGGTAGTTCCTTGCATATGTAAGCAGCGTCAGTGATCAAAATGCACTTATATAAGACCAAGATAGCTCATGTAGCTCGTGTGTGTGTGTGTGTGTGTGTGTGTGTGTGTGTGTGTGTGTGTGTGTAATTCACCTTGGTCGCCTACTGGTCACCCAGCCAGTCTTCCCACTACGGAGCGAGCTCAGAGCTCATAGACCGATCTTCGGGTAGAACTGAGACCACATCACACACAACACACACCGGGAAAGCGAGGCCACAACCCCTCGAGTTACATCCCGTACCTATTTACTGCTAGGTGAACAGGGGCCACACATTTTGACCATTTGCCTCGCCGCTTCCTTGGACTCGAACCCGGCCCTCTCGATTGTGAGTCGAGCGTGCTAACCACTACACTACGCGGTGTGTGTGTGTGTGTGTGTGTGTGTGTGTGTGTGTGTGTGTGTGTGTGTGTGTGTGTGTGTGTGTGTGTGTGCGCACCCTAAAACGGCATTCGTTGTTTTTCTATAATTAAACCTTAATGAATTGTAAATCCATTTTTTTTCTTCTTTGGTCTTTTTTGGTATTATTCTTTTATTTCAATTCTCTTATCAAAACAACCCCTCCCCCCAAACAACAACAACAACAACAACAACAACAACAACAACACACACACACACACACACACACACACACACACACACACACACACACACACACACAAACACATTCACACTCACACACGTGTATACGGTAATTAGAATAGTCCTCACCTGTTTCATGGTTGCACAGGTGTTTCAAGCAGTATTAACTCTTCTTCATCAAAAAAAGGCTTGATGGACAGAGTATGACTTATGCTTTGTGAACTTTATGCAGTTTTATGGATGTCTGAGATAGGAAAACATAGGGACGAGTTTTGCATATCAGGTAAAGACGGGAACTGGTTTCGGATTTTAGGTGATGATTCAGACTATGATAGAATAAAGGAAGAAGCTACTTGGTTATGCTTAACAATTGTACATATGAATAAATGAATGAGATAAATAAGGCAAACTACAAGACGGTGCTTATTCGATTAAATTAAATCATAAGAAAATAACGAAAACTGCAAGGAAAAGCTCATTCATTTGAAAATATATGGAAATAGGACGCAAGTAGACTTACACGTGGCAGTCCCTATGCAAGACAACGCTACCTGAATCCACATAGCTATTGTTGTTTTAAAAGCTCTCTATTGACCATGCAAAAAAAAAAAAAAAAACATGATTACTACACTTCTGTTATCAAGAACCTGTTTCCTCTTATCACACGAAAAAAGTAATTTGAGGGACACTTGCTACATTACGCTCATGCTTTGAAAAACAAAATAACTAATCAGTGAAAACGTAAAATATTCTTAGAAACACCTTAAAAATTTTCAAGCGTTTTTTGGATGTTCGGATAAAAAATTCTCTCCAAGTGTCCTCAAGTTAAGAAAGACGGTTAGTGGCATATGTCAAACCTCCTTACGTAAGTGACACTGACATCCAATCTTATCATATACTACAGAAAAGTGTTGTAAAGCATGTACAGTATCTAAAACCACACTAACACTGAAACCAACTTTATCATGTATCTACTGAAGATAAATTTTTCATTCTGTTATTAGTAATCAATGATTTAAGTCAACATGTTTCGATATCATCATGTAATACTGATAATTTCACAAGTAACATCCTTTTGGCCAATTGAGTCAGTGTGTCTCTTAATATGCATAACATTAGACTAAGCTGGAGATTCAATTTTCTAAATAATATAATGAGAGAGAGAGAGAGAGAGAGAGAGAGAGAGAGAGAGAGAGAGAGAGAGAGAGAGAGAGAGAGAGTGTGTGTGTGTGTGTGTGTGTGTGTGTCAGCAACCAATGAAGCCTCAGTAAGCCTCGTGATCCTCTCAGTGAAGCCATGATAAGAATGATACTTCCCCTCACATAGTCTTTCCTTATTACTCTTTTTTCTCACTATCTTTATCCATTCCACCTTGTCTTTCATTCTTATCCATCACTTGACTTATCTATCTCCATCTTTCTCTACTATTCATTCATCTTCTATTTACCATCAGTTCTATCTGGTTTTAATTTTCCTTTCTATCATTTTACTAGTTTCTCTATATGACAAGTTTCAATCTATCTTTTCTTTATGTATATTCATCTTCCATTTTCTATTCATTCTAGCTTATCCTCTCTCTCTCTCTCTCTCTCTCTCTCTCTCTTGCCTTGTTTTTTTTTTTATTTTCTTTATATCTCACTCTCTTCATATCCTCTTTGTCTTCTATTTACCTATTCATCTTTTTAACTGTATAGCTTCATGACCTTGAGAAAGTCACACCTTATGAGCAGTAGCAATAGTTAGACTTCTCTGTCATATAAAGTCAAGACATAATAGTACTTACATCAAATATCGCTAGTATCATAAAAAAAAACCTTGTCAAATGAATAAAAAAAAAATGAACTACGGCACCGCTTCAAGGGCGCAGTGAACCCAAAGAAACAAGAGACCAAGAGCCCATCCCAGGAACATCACAAGAGAAAGGCCATTCCAGTGAACCTCAGTAACAGACCAGTGCGTGTTGCCTGTACTTCTTGTGCATCGTTTGCGCCTCCCTCATATGGATTGTCTCTCCCTTATGGTACCCCTGGAAGTCCCCACTGAGTTCCCCAAAGGACCTCGGAGGCAGCCATGTGTTCCCAGAGTACATTCTAATTACCACGTGACAGCCGGGACAGGTGAGACAGGTGGACAGGTGATTATTACTGGGTGGTTCCTTATTCACCTCTTCTCACTCGTGAAATGTGAAAAAATGGATGATAAAGAGGAGTAGTTATGATACTGTGTCTTCCTTTGTGTGACGTGGTGATGGAGAGAGATGGAGGAGGGAGAGGGAGAGGAAGAGAGGGAAAGCGAGGGTCTAAGGAAGAAAAAAAAAAAGGTAAGATGAGAAACTTTAAACAGATATGATGTGTGTGTGTGTGTGTGTGTGTGTGTGTGTGTGTGTGTGTGTGTGTGTGAATAGAGTATAGCTACATATAATAATCCTAAACACACACACACACACACACACACACACACACACACACACAAAGAAAGAATAGCAAGCAATAAATTAACACACTACAAGATTTTTTCCCTACAAGACACACTGCCAGCTCACCACCTGTCCTACCGCGCTAACAGCTTAATCACCACACCTGCAATTATCGCCTTAACGACCCTCTTGATGGATCTTGCCCCGCGCTCACTGACACACGCCCCGCCCTAGCCACTTAGACGCAAAGCTGCCTGTTTCGTATTAAGCATCTGCCCCTTTGCCAACATAAGGAGGATTGTAAAGGTCCTTGTATCTAGTTAGTATTCTTGGTCTTGTTACTCTTGTTTGGTATTTTTGGCGCCATAGGAAAGAAAATGTATTGTCTTTAGTTTATGATGTCTTTTCTTTTCATACTATTCATGATTTAGTTTCCCTGAGAGTGTTAAGGTAAGGTAAGGTGTGTGGGGTTAAGGTCACAGGTTAGGAAAGGTGTGTGCAGGTCAGATCACGTTGCCTGGTCATTCCTACTTCCCCCTAAGGACTTTCACGTACTCAAACCAGACCCGTAAAATATACTCACTAACAGAGGAAGATGGGCAAACAACCATACGGAAGAATATTTCACGTAAACAAACAAGCGAAATTCATGACCTGAAAGTGTTTTTATCCAAGAAGGGCAGAGTGTATTTTTTGAAATGTTGGTGTAACCCGACGCCCGCAGCAGCCACAGGGCCCCGAAGGAAGCCCGGGTAACCTGGTTAGGGGAGGCGAGGTGGACCCTCTGATTCTGCTACATGTGAACTGTAAACTTGGTTATTCTGGACTGAGTTACGCTTGATTGCATCACACACAAGCAACACTGATGGACTACCCTTCCTCTCGAGTGTGTGGGCGTCCAAGAAGCAGGAATTCACATTTATATGGGCGGTTCACAGCTCGCTGTTTCCCCGCGTGTTTGCCGTAGAGATACGACTACGTGAGAAGAAGAATTCTATCTCTTTCATCGTAGTCAGCAACACAATAGTCACAAGCGATTTCCTGAGGATCTACTCGCTACTCGTCTATTCCAAGTCTGCATGTTTATTGATCGGTAGCGTGTCTTCGATGTTAGAAGACTACATCATCTTGTCATGGTTCATGTCGTCGACTTGCTTCTCTTATAGCGTGGAGCTCAGCAGTTGTACTCTTGTAATGAACGAACCTCTGTCCTAAGCAGCGTCCAAGACTACTTCTTCCTCACATGCCACATATCCGTATCTGCACTCCGCTACACTTGAGGAAAGGGGAACAAAGTGTAAGCGTAAATGGAAACAAATGTCTCCACCTAATCGAAAAATCAAACCTCAAATCACTAAACTTTAACTTGAATGCGTTAACCAGTGTGCTACAAGCAACTATAGAATGTTCTGACCACAAACTATACTGATAACGAAAGGTAAGCGTATTTTACAATCCCTAACCCTTATTGATATTGCAGTGTTGTATGTGATCGGAGGTGGCATGCGTAACAAACCCGTTCTGTTCCAACCTCCGCCACGCCCACGGGCTCAAAGGGTCAAGGACGCTTCCTCAGGAGACACGAGAGGAAGGTGAAGGTGCCCACCCCACCCCTCCCTCCGCGTCCTAGCCCCAGTGACCCACTTCCCGCCGCCTCAGGCACCCGGGAGCAGCAGCCGTAAACACCGGTGCTCCTAGCGGCTTACTTAATGGCTGGGGGAAGTCCCGCGAGGCACGCGTCCTCACCCTCGGGAACCACAGACCCACCCACAAGGCGGCTCTCCCTCCCCATCCCTTCCCCGCCCCCTTCCTGGCCTCCTCTCCCACGGCCCTCCCTTCCCGTAGCCCTTCGTGATCCTACCCATCTCAGCTTTACGGTTATTCAGTAAGGTTAACGGAGCCTTCCTGAGTTCGTGAGTTGCGTGGGAGGAAACACTTTTATGAATGGAAAACTGGATTTGAGCACTCAGAAGCCCGACTTGAAGCAACTGCTCAGAAATGAAGTAATAATGGAGAGAATGAAATAGAGAATAAGATTTCATGGTCTATACAACATCTACCATTCGACTCCTTCCTTCACCTCCATCCCTTTTCCTGTATTTGTATCTTTCTTCTCTTCTTTTACATTATATTTCGTGTTATTTTGCTCTCTCTCTCTCTCTCTCTCTCTCTCTCTCTCTCTCTCTCTCTCTCTCTCTCTCTCTCTCTCTCTCTCTCTCAACATACATATATAGAAAAAAAAAATCTCTTACAACATCTATCTATGAGTGCGTTAATAAAATGACCTTGATTCATTTCACCGTCATGCAAATACACGAGCACCGCAAGATATACAAGGTCATTCAGGGCGACCAGGAGGCTCCCAAAGGTTGGTGTAGCCGCAGGAAGGTTCCCGGTGACTCAGGTAATCGTGTGGAAACCTAGACAGACCTCAGAACTAATGGAGCGACCCGTGCTGCTACCCGACTTCACTCTGCCACACATCCTTGGGCCTCGTTGCCTCTCTCTCCCCCTGCCAGCGAGCACACCGTCTACACCTCATGACTTACAAGGATAATGGAGGTTAATGGGGATAATGGAGTATTCACTGATGTCTAGGTCCCGCGTCCCCTGTTAACCCTGCCAAAGAGTACACCATCTACACTTCACAATGCGGGTTATTAAAGGATAATGGGGTAGTCACATGTCTTGGTCTAGGATACTAATGGTGATGACGACCTATTAACCTCTTCAATGCCATGACGCATTTCCTATTTTTATTCTGCTTACTATTAGACAATTTTTGTACAGCTTCAGAGACTTATGTGGGGGATTGAAATATTGAAGACTGTGGCCATTAATCTTCTGATCCCCGTAGACCCTTGCTAATGTCAATAAAATAATCTAATCGTGCACAAAACTCATGGTAAAATACGTCCTATTATTGAAGGAGTTAACTACATAATTCCTTAATGTTTAAACCACAAACCAAGAAGTGTCAGTTGAAATAAGACAATGACATCCATGACTACAAAAAAAAAAAAAACTACACAACTTCTTAATACGATAAATAAAGTATTTTTGGTTATATAAACAAACCTAACCGAACCAAACTAACCGAACTATAACCTTATAAAACTAACTCTAAAAAAAACATAACCCAAGTTAACTCAACCATAAACTTATCCAACTTAACGTATGCAAACCTAATAATCAATCGTGTGGCATAACATTATAATACACCTCGCCGTAGCGGTACTTATTCTTACTGATACTCTTCATCCTCACCGGAAAGAGGAGAAAGGAAGGACGGAGAAGGAGAGGGGCAGGGAAGGGAGAGAGAGGGGAGGGAGGGTGAGATGGGAGAGAGTGAGAGGGGTGGGTGTCTAGAGGCAATGCTCGTGGCCACACAAGACTGCCACCGCGGAACCTTGACGATGGATAAGAGGACGAAGGAAGGGAGGAAGCCAGAGGAGAGAGAGAGAGAGAGAGAGAGAGAGAGAGAGAGAGAGAGAGAGAGAGAGAGAGAGAGAGAGAGAGAGAGAGAGAGAGAGAGAGAACAGAAAAGACTGAAATGTGATGTGAAGGTAAATACTAAAGTACGAAGACTGACTGACTGACTGACTGACTGACTGACTGACTGACTGACTGAGTAAACTGGCTGAGTGGTTATACTATTAAATGAATTACTAAATGGTGGCGCTTCAGTGGACTTTTTTTTTACTTCATTTGTGTTGCCATAGACTAAATTTCTTAAATAAAAAAAAAAAAAATACAAGACATGCTCAGAAAGCACTAATAAGACAGCACCGATGAGCCATAAACACATCGACTTCTGACCGTAGGAACGTGATAAAAATGAAGGAGAATGCAGCTTACTCCCGTATTCAGAAACGCCTTGGTCTCTCACCACGAGTTTCCCAAGGCCACAGAGACGACTAGCAACCTTTTTAAGACAGTATCGCTTTATGATAGTCTAAAAATCCTGCCAATCCATCAACAAAATCATAAAAATTACCCTTAAAAACTCGAGTATCTTCAACCAGAGCCTTTGGAAAGCAGTGATGGATACAGAGCAAAGTGTGTCAGAATACAGGCCTCAGTGTAGTAGTGGAGTGCTTTAGAACATCAAGTACTGGCCGTAGGTAGAGGGAAGGAAGGATGTTAGTGATTACGACGCTGAATGCATCACAAGGCGCCGGGGTGAGTGACGTGAGCCCACGGAACAAGGCTCAGAGCACACCACCTCAGGACGTGCACTTCCTTGCCGCGTCGCCCACGTTCCTCCCACGCGGGGTTCCTTCCAGATGCCGAAGGAATGTTACGTAAGGCAGGCAAGGCAGCGGTTGTGTGTTGCATGAGAAGCCAAGGTTAGGCGGAGGGGGATGCAGCTGAGTTTAATTAATCTCTTTCTCAGCCGTGACTTTTGATGTGGAAGAAAAGTTCTCTTTATTTTTCTGTGGCACGAACAATATTGCAGTGTGACCTTGAAGAAACCTCAGAACTGTATAGTCGTTCTCGCTCGTTACGCGTTAATGTGCCTTTGTGCAGCGTTCAGCTCCTAGGCAGGAGAACATTTGGACTTATATCAAGCAACTCGTATCTGAAGAACCTTGACAACTGTATTCAGAAGCGGTAGACGTGACTGTTCTAGGTAGAACAGGAGTTAAAAAGGAAAGATTTAATAGATAACCTTGGCACACTCACCAGAGAACTTGGAAAATTATTAAAAAACTAGTGGGAGCGTTTGTTCTTTGCAAACCAAGAGTGAGAGAGGAAAGCTCCACTTGATAACTTGGGTATATTCATTGACAAACCTAGAAAAGTATATCAAAAGAGTCATAGGAATAAATATTTCCACCAGATTATGACTGGAGAGAGAGAGAGAGAGAGAGAGAGAGAGAGAGAGAGAGAGAGAGAGAGAGAGAGAGAGAGATATTTACTCATACTCTAACCTACACGCACCGTTTCACTCCAGCAAGATACCCAGGCTTTTCTCCTTTCTCTCCGTCCCTTCCTTCCCCTCCGCCGTGATTCACCACCGCGTCTGGAGGGGGTTCCTGCCTTGCCGCCGCCCAGCACACCACATCCGTCACTTAGATGTCCCGGCCAGCAGTAAAAGCTCAGCAAAGGGAAGCGAAAAAAAACCGTACCAGTTGTTTATGACCCTAAAACAAAGCGGTGCGAAATTGGGCGAGACAAGCAGGTAACAAACAAGGAATGGGCGCTGAGGCAGGTGCGCGGAAGGGCGAGGACGACTGCCGCGCCTCCACCACCTGCATTTGCTTTCGCTCGAGTTGCAACCCACCCACCCCGCCCACACCCAAGGTTCTTCACGCCACGGTTTTGGCGCCGCCGGTGTGCGTCACGGGGCCCTTTCCTGGCGGAGGGGAAGCCAAGGACACACGCTTCCATTCACAAAATTTTATGAATGGAAGCTCGTAGTAAGCGTTCTTTTTTTGCCGCTTCCTTTCATCTCCTCCTCTCTCTCTCGCGCGCTCTCCCTCAATCTGTCTCTCTTCTTCGTTTTTGTTGAGGAGGGGAACTAAGGAAGCAGCTCAGTTCACCCTCCTTTCTGCACCCTTGGCGGTACAGTGGGTGGAGTGACAGGCACCAGGACACCATCACACTGGACAGACACTCTCATGGACAACTAGAGAAAAAAGGCGTAAAAAAATCACTTACTGGTTCACGATTTGTTCATCCGGTGGCACTGGCGAAGGTCAGGCGTGTGGGCGTGGGTGTAGGGGGTGAGAGGGCGTGACTGAGGGTACACGGGAGCACAGGCGTGTAATAGCGACCTTTGTTTTGAAGTGACTGATACAATAGAGGAAATGTTTGCTGGCGGAGCGTAATGCCTCAATCACGGCGAGGAGAGAGAGAGAGGGAAAGAGGAGAGAAAGGAGGGGTGGGGGAGAAGGCGAGGGCAGGACATGAAGAGGCAACAGAGGGAGAGAGAAACAATATGAGAGGAAGAGGAATGATACTGTAGGGGACAAATAGGGCGGATTAGGATACGGTTTCCACATTTGATGATTCACTCGTGGAAATTGTGAGTGCGGGGAGGGAGTGTTTGGGGGTGTGCTGTGCTGCCTGCTCTGGCCTTATGGGAGGGAGGGAAGGAGGGAGAGCGTAAGGGTGTCACTGGTTTCCGCCGCCTGCGCCTCCCCCGCCCTACCGGTGCCTGCTTACCTTGGTTCTCACGCTGCCCTCCTCGCCTCCTCCCTCCCTCCCTACCCATCACATCACGCACGTTGGCTTAAGTCATGCGGGTGATTCAGGTCTTTTTTTTCGCGCGCGTGTGTATACGTGTGTGTGTGCGCACTTGAGTTTCATAATACGCGGGTGGTAAAAAAAATTACTTGGGTTCTTGATAAATAGCGCGTCGTTTTTGTGGCGAGCAGAAGACGTGTTATGAAGGCTTGATAGCTCTTGCCTTCTCAACTCCATCCGACACTTCCAGACCCTCAGTAATTGTAAGGTTTGGTCGTGTGTGTGTGTGTGTGTGTGTGTGTGTGTGTGTGTGTGTGTGTGTGTGTGTGTGTGTGTGTGTGTGTGTGTGTGTGAGGTCGCAAATGGATTCTAGATAACCGAGATATATATTTTGTACTTATATCTATTGCTGCTTTTACATCTCCTCCTCCTCCTCCTCCTACTACTACTACTACTACTACTACTTCTATATATTCTGACCTGTTCTCGTCTCTCGTCTCCCTATTTACTCACGACCTATAAAAGCAAAGCTAATCAACACTACCGCATCTTCTAACAACCCTCATCATGTTCACCGCAACCTCACAAACTCCCACAAACGCTTAACCCCTTCAGCACTGAAAAGTATTAGTACTATGATTTTATTTGCAATAGGAAGGGTCTATGGAAGTTAAAAGATTAATGGCCAGATCTTCACTATTTTTCATTCCGCACACAAGTTTCTGAGGCTGTACAAACCACAAAATAGAAAGCAAAATTAATATGCAAACGCGTCATGGTATTGAAAGGGTTAATACAAACAACACTTCCAACACCATAATACCAAGTCCCTCCCAGAAAACACCCCCCCCCCTATACACAGTTAACTTAGTCTACCGTACATACTCACATACAAATAAATAAACAATCCACTGATCAAAGTTTATACACACGCACACACACAATACCTGAAGGGGAGAGAACATGCGACCTGACACTATACATGAGAAAGGGAGTTGAGGATCTGAGTAACGGCAAGGAACACATGAGGGAGGGATCGAAGTCTGTGTTTGCACCTTCTAAGTGGGGCAGGCCAAGATGCAGGTGCCCACATCCAGTCTCCCACGCCGTTAGTTTACTTAGAAGCACATCTGGTACTCTTTCCTCCAATCCGCACGAGATGTAATGCATTGATCAATATGTATGTGGTGATGTCATCTTATTAATAGGAGCGAGTGATGAATTATTGGAGATATTGATTAGTAGGTGGTGATATTAGTTTAGCGGCAACCTGAGGAATTAAGTTTACTGTCCTGCTAACTGCCTTCAAAGTAATGTGGAAGCTAAATTAATCTAGACATTGGCATATCGTTGATTGTTTCTTAATTAGAGTAGGAAATGTAAAGGTAAGTTTTGTTTATGTGATGCAAAAAGGGAGGCGAAAACGGTTTTGGCCTCTAGGAAACACACACACACACACACACACACACACACACACACACACACACACACACACACACACATACACGCACTCTCTCTCTCTCTCTCTCTCTCTCTCTCTCTCTGTCTGTCTGTCTGTCTGTCTGTCTAACCCGTCCAGTAATAATCAAAACAATCTATAACTTTCCCACTCAAACTCAACTTATTTCTTGCTCCATAAGTTACGAAGCCAATATTTCACGCACGATTCCATTCACCCTCGTTTTTTTCCTTTGCTCAACTCTTTTTCCACTTATCTACCTTTATTCTATTTTCTGACTCAACCGCAAGACAGTCATAAGGAAAGGTGTGTGGTTGGTAGCTCCTCCATCTCCTCCTCCTCCTTCTCTCCCTCCTCTCTCTCTCTCCCTCTTCCTCTCATCTTCCCGTTGAAGGTCTCCAGATAATGACTAAGGACATTTTCTTGCCTTAATTTCCGCCCCTCACACGAGCGGAAGGGATGACGAGAAGACGCAACCCACCTCCCGTGCTTCCTCCTCCTCCTCCTCCTCCTCCTCCTCCTCCTCCTCCTCCTCCTCCTCCTCCTCCTCCTCCTCTTCTTCTTCTTCCTCCTCCTGACAAGTGACGCGCGCCTCCTTTTTCTCTTCTTTTTCTTCTTCCTTCTCTTCCTACTTCATATTTTTACATTATCGCATTCTTTGTTCTCTTTTTCTTATCCTCATCTACCTTTTTTTTCCGGTTCCTCTTGCTTCTCTTTCCTGCATCTACCTTAGATTTTTCCTTCTTCTTTGCTTCCCTTTTTTCCCCATTCTTCCTTCATCTCTTCTTACTTCTCTGTATTTTCTTCTTTTCTTTGCTTTCTTCATCTTTCATCCCTTTCCTTTCTTTCGCTTTCCTGTTTTTATTATTTTTTCGTTTCTTTCGTTTTCCTCTTCTCTCTCTCTCTCCTCCTCCTCCTCTTCTTCCTCCCCCTCCTCCTACGTCCACAGGTGTCACCAAATAAGCATACCTGCAATTACTGTGGGCAGGTAATTGTGTCACCTTGATAACTGAAGGAAAGGAAGCGAAGAGGATGAAAGGCAGGGGGGATAAAGGAGAGGAAGTATGGGTGGAAATAAAGGGGGAAGGGTGAGGAGAGAAAAGGATAAAAAGTAAAAAGACGAGAGAGATAAATGGGAGGATGAAGGAAAATAGAGGAAGAGGAAAGGAAATAATGAAGGGGAGGATAGAGAAAAGGGAAGGATAAGAGAGAGAGAGAGAGAGAGAGAGAGAGAGAGAGAGAGAGAGAGAGAGAGAGAGAGAGAGAGAGAGAGAGAGAGAGAGAGAGAGAGAGAGAGAGAGAGAGAGAGAGAGAGAGAGAGAGAGAGAGAGAGAGAGTATTACCGGAAGAGGTGATTTTGATGATCAGTATGCGGCGTCTTGAGAGGTTCCCCAGGTAAGCAGCCGTCACCCATCCTCTTCCTTTTCCTCCTCCTCCTCCTCTTTCCACCTCGTCTCCTATCTCTTCCTGCTCTTCCCGTCCCTACATCACTCCTCCCGTACCCTCCTTCCCGCCACCTGCGCTTCATCACGCTTCAATAAAATTATTCATCTCCTTCTATTTCTCTCTCCTCCTCATTCTTTATTCTCTTTTTAACCTCCCGCCTCCCATCCCCCCCACCCCTCCCAGAGCACCTGGAGAATACCCCCACACCTGTGCAGGGTTGGTGGGCGGCATGGGACAGCTTCCCACAGGTGTGTATAAATAGTCTTCCCTGGTCCACCTGCAGCCTCCCTCAGGTAAACAGATCGCTACCCAATGGAGGAGCAGCTGCGAGTGTGTTGAGAGGTCAGTCAAGGCTCGTGTGTGTGTGTGTGTGTGTTGTTAGATGATGCGCCACGTGTGTGATACTGGGGGAGATTACAAGATTATATGCCTTTTCTTCCTGGCCCTCCGGTAATAGTAAATACAATACTGGTCCTTAGTTTGAAGAGTCATTTTTTCCTTTTATCGATCTGTTTATCCAGGTGTTCTTCAGTTGGTTTCTATGTTGTAAAAATGTTGAAGTTTGCATCTGCGGATACTTGTTTTAGCTCCTCATCTAAATGTTATGCAATCCTATTTAATCTGGTATGGGCGGGAGCTGCACCTTTTTCCATTTCTTCTCCCCTTCTTTCCGTCCTGTGTATCAGTTATCGATCAGTAACCATTGTAACGCTGCTATCTTCATGTAACCTCTGGCCATGTATACAAAGGGAGGGACAGTATCGGTACCAACATGTATTCAAGTGTATTGCTATGTGTTTGTCGCTTTTGTCGTTACCTTCTTTCGTCATATTTGTGGCTATGCATTGGGAGTGAAGTATCATGCATTCTATTGGGTTTCAGTGCCAGGCGTTCAAGATATTGTCTCTTCTTTTTCAGGTCCCACATTTTATTCTACGTATATTTTTAACTTTCTGTAGTAATTTGAAGCAAAGGTTAAGTCTATCCATCATTCAGGATCTCTCCTCAGCAAGTCTCAAAAATAGCTGTAATAAATTCCGGGCTATCTCAATACTCAAACCTTAACATTCTAGCGGACATTACTAGTTTCAAGCAACATTCAGATTCCTTCATTATTCAGGGCAATCTCTCAGTAAAACATCAATATTTATAACATATTCTAGGCAATCTCAGCACCTCTCAGGACTCAGATATTCTTGTCAGCAGTAATGATTCAAACACAATTCACGTTTCTCCATCATTCAGCATGGTCTCTCAGCTTTCCGTAGATATCTGATATATTCTAAGCTCTGCCAGTGTGACCCAGCATCTCTCAAACTTCAATATTCAAGGAAGCATTAATAGTTTTCAGCAAGGTTCACGTTCTCCCGTCATTCAAGACCGTCTCTGAGCTTACTGTAAACATCTGATACATTCTAAGCTTTGCCAATGTGACCCAGCCTCTCTCTCAGCTCTTAGCATCGCAGGCTAGTAGCTCCCCACATCCCTACACATCTCCACACTTCTCCCATCGCCTGCTACGTACTAATTGATTCTCACTCAGCCGTCTTCTTCCAGTTCAACACACCCTCGCGCTTCCTCGCCTCTAAAGACCACTCCCCGCTGCCTACGTATGGGATTATGTCAGTGGCGTGGAGGGTGCGATGGCCTTGTCTTGCCCCTCCGGAGTGTTGGTTATATTCAGAGGTAAGACGGGGTTGTCCGCCTGCCTTGTGACAACCTTGGTGATGGATGGCTTCCCTCCCTCCCTGGCCACCCGCGGCTGATGCTATTGCCCCAGATAGTGGTTGGAAGATGGTGATGGTGGTGGTGGTGGTGGTGGTGGTGGTGGTGGTCAGGGATGAAGGGTGGGTGATTCGAGTGCTGTTTGTTTGTTGTTGTTGTTGTTGATGATGGTAATTGTTTCCCAAGTTCTGGTATGATCAGTTGTTGATGGTGATGGCTGTGGTGATGGTTCGTGGTGATGATTGCTGGTATTTGTTGATTATTGATACTACCACCACCACTACCACTGCCGCCGCCAATACTACCATCACCACCAACACCACCACCACCATCACCACCACCACAGTACTTCCAACACCTGCTCCTTCAAACAGGTTCTACAAAAACAGGTAGCAGAATGTAAGCAATAAACAAAAATTCCTACACACACACACACACACACACACACACACACACACACACACACACACACACACACACTATTACACCCAACAAATAACTATTCCCTATATTAACTAAGACAGCGAAATGGGGCAAGGAGAAAAGGAAGCTGAGGGGAATTACTCTCACGAAATAACGAGAACGAAGAGGAGCAAGAGGAGCAAGAGGAAGGATCACGCCCTTGAGGATAATGAGGACCTCTAATGGCCACTAGGACCAGGTGGCGGACTGTCCTGCGCAGAGGAAGTCTCCACAATCAGCCAAACAGTAAACTAGCAAATTGCACACGATAAAATATGCATAATAGTTAAGTTAATTCACGGAGGAGGGACCAAATGAATACTAATGATGGTAGTTTTAGTAGTAGTAGTAGTAGTAGTAGTAGTAGTAGTAGTAGTTGTTGTAGTGGTAGTAGTGGTGGTGGTAAAAATAGTAGTAGTAGTAGTTGTAGTAGTAGTGATGGTAACAGTAGCATTCACAATTGTAGTAGTAATAGCAATGATAATATTAATTTTATTACTATCATTATTATCATTATTATTATTATTATTATTATTATTATTATTATTATTATTATTACTATTACCATTATTATTATTATCATTATTATTATTATTATTATTATTATTATTATTAGTAGTAGTAGTAGTAGTAATAATAGCAGTAGTAGCATTAGTAGTAGAAGTAGAAGTAGAAGAAGTAGTAGTAATAGTAGTAGTAGTAGTAGAAAACAGCAAAAAAAAGAAAAAAGTAAAAACATTTACAGTAGTAGTATCTGTAGTAGCAACAGTAGCACCAGCAGCAGTAGAAGTATAATAACAACAACAACAACAACACTCGCGCATCAACACTACCACAAAACCACGACCAAAACAGCAGCAGCGGTGCCTGGCTAAGAGGGGCGGGGTAGCAAGCAAGCCTCGAAGTGACGGCGGCCTGACAGGTAAGTGACGCTCGCTGATGACAGGAAGCATTAGCGACGGTATTTATCGGCAGGTGACGAGTACGGCGCGAGGCGGGAGCGGCGATCTACTGTACGTGACGGTGACGGAGGGTGGCCGCGCCAGTGAAAGACGTCGGAAAAGGAAGATGAATCATGTGTGATGGCTGCTGTGTGTGGCGCGGTATAGGCGGCGCTAACACAGTAACACACGAACATACTAACAGCAGGTGACGCGGGAGAGGTGACGCTGAGGCTGTGACGCTGAGGAGAGACAGGTGAGACAGGGTTACGGTCCGTGGCGCCAGGTGATGCCAAACTACAGTACGTGACGGTGAGGCGTGAGATGAGAGAGGGAAGTGGCCGACATTTTAATATCGTGAGTGCTTAGCGGTGTGTGTACCTCTTTGCTTCCTTCCTCTGCATGGGCCAGGAAGGGACACAGGGAGGAAGGGCCACAGGGAAGGAGGGATGAAAAGAAAGTGCACGCAAAGAAAATACGATGAAACTTAATCCCTGGAAGCTGCGGAAGAAAAGGCAGCCTTGAGATGAAACAAAACAAAAAAAAGTGTAAAAACGATGCAGTGACTCGATATAGCATGATCAAGGAGACAATAAGAGTGTGGCACAGGAGACGTGGCTTTCTGGGTGTACCTACTGCCTCCCCTAAGTGTGAATACAGTACGGAGAAGTGTTCTGAAGGCAAGGATGTGATCAGTTGTGAGGAAGATGAGGCTATCCACACAATTACACCTCGTGACAAAAGGATGCATAGATTCGTCCCGACATTTAATAGCGCAGGAAGGAACGGAATTAGAGTCACTGGTGCACCCTCGGACAAGCATAAAAGACATCTGCAGAAGTGGAAATGACGGAAGATGATAATACGTGAGAAATTTATCGTATGTGGATGTAAATAGTAAATTCTAACCATTTCCACAAGATATTTGATGTTAAATATTAATATTTTGGCTATATTATGTTAGAATTTTAGTTTACGTGGTTGTACATGATAAAAAGAGTGGAGGTTTCAAGGCAATTTCATTGATATAAATGATGTTTTGGTAATAGTCTGTTGTTAGCACTCAAAACAGGTCGCATTGATTTTTTTTATTTATCTTCTCATCTCTCTCTTTCCTCTCGACCCTCGCCAACTCAGCAGTAACACTCTTTTCCTTTCCAAAACGCTCCCTTGCCCGACTTCAGGTAACTAATAAGCTAGTTTCATCAAGATATACATGAAAATATTAACCAAACATCAAGAATTTGTCTAATGTATTTTCTAACTTCAATCTGCACTGAGCTACAATGACATAATTTCCCCGTGGTATGCTGAGGCTGCCGAGGTGCATCTATTGAACATTTGGTGGGTCCGTCTTGGTTTGCACATGACACGCTAATATTAGTTAGGGTCCGCCGCCCACGGGAGCCGCCAGCCACACGCCCACGGCTCCGGGTGGTGGTCGACAAGAAGGGCACTCAGAGCAGCGGTGTGTTATACTGCTCTACTGCAGCTATTACCTCGTAATTACATAATCACTCTATAATACAGGGCCATTAATTGTAGTGCCAATACAAAACCAAGCCCAATCTGACAAAAAATTAAAATTGCCTTCAAATTACCGTATTAGAATGTTGGTGTTTTAATATTGCACGACCACTAACGACAGGAGTACCACCGCACCGCCTCACGCAGCGCTGGCGGTAGTGTTTGTTTGTCAGGATGTGCAGGCAGCCGTCGAGGAAGTCCAGTGTGTAATAAGGTATCCTATTCTCAAACGTTTCAGTGTCTCGCCTAGGTTACAGTACGAGCATCTAGTGGCAGAAACCAGTTTTTAAGTGTCTCCACGAAGCATCCCTACGAACCGGTGTCAACACTTCCCTGCCACATCACACCACAGTGAACCAAGGGACGCTCTCATTTCACTAAACCAGCGGCCTTCACTCCGCCGCCACTTTGCGCTGCTGGAGACCCTCACCGCCCACGTAATGGCCAACTAAGGTGATGATGAGTTAAAAAAATAACCTGTAATTAACTGGATGTTCTTGTAGGCCTATACCTGCCTACCAGCTGGCGCTGGGCGGGGTCAGCTGACGGGGACTAATTCTCTGACACCCGACAAAACACCCACCACGAGTTACACGGTGTAATGCCGCGAGTTAAATGGATATTAATTAGTCTCCGGGCAGCGATAGGCGCGCCGCTGTGTGAGACAAGCGCTGCTGATGAGGCTAACTAGGCCGCCTCGATCACGGCCTCACTGCGCCACACAAGGACGATGCTGCGTGAACCTCGTGTTTGGTGGGAATGGTTTCCGATATTGCAGAAGGAACTTGTGACTGACATACCAAAACACACACACACACACACACACACACACACACACACACACACACACACACACACACACACACAAAGATGCCAATTCATTGTGCATCCAAGGAACAGTGACCCATAATAGTGCTTTTAATAATATTCTAAACGTACGTACCCCATCAAAAGACCATAACGTTTCCTCTGCCTATGGATACTGGTACCACCATCACCATCACCATCACCATCACCATCACCTTCATCAACACAACAATTACCACTATTACTTACTATCATTATACTAACATATCTTTCATTAAGCACGAAAAAAATAAATAAATACATAAACGGTTTTTGCAACTAATAGAAAGTGAAAATCTGGATTTCCCTAAACCAACTGATCATTTAAAGACCACCAGGTGAGGAAACACGCCTTTTAAGCCTCCCTAGACCGTGCCCTTCCTAATCCCCCTCACCCACATCCATACAGTTTTTAAACCCATGCCTAGCTTCCCTAAAATCGGCAACAATTCACAAACCACATTACCAAGTGCAACCAAACTACACTTTTACAGACACTGACTTTTCTCTTTCCTCTATAGTGTCGAAGCCGCAGTTCGTCCTCGGCTGCCGTCATCGCCACCACCGCCGCCGCCGCCGCTTGAAAATGACATTCCTCGCATCTCAAAAATCCGCCCCAGTCTTCGGAAAACTTGACGTGCGAGGCCCTGGACAATTCCAAAGCGAATTGTCAAAATCTAAAAGCAATTATCTGTTTCATTAGGATTCTTTGCGGCTTCACTTGATTGGCCTCGTGAGTCCGTCTTGAAAACTCCTGACGCCGGCGCTGCTGTAGGCCCGAGAGAGTTGATTTTGTCCTTAGCCCCCTACTCTCTCTCTCTCTCTCTCTCTCTCTCTCTGCACTTCCCTCTTCAGTAAGTCTTCCCCCTTGTTAAGTCCTCTCGCCACAACCCTCTTGCATAGCTCTTCCTGCTCCCCCTTCCTTGTTCCTCTTCCTCCTGCTCCTCCAGTTTTCTTTTGTCTTATTTCGTTCCTGTTTCTTGTTTCTTTTGTTCACACACTTCCTCCCTTCCTTCTCATCCCGTCAGTATTCTCTCTCTCTCTCTCTCTCTCTCTCTCTCTCTCTCTCTCTCTCGTATTCTTCCTTTCTCCCTCGCGTAAACTGTAACGATTTGTTCTCCGTTTTTCCTCGTAGCTTTATTCTTGCCGCTTATCATAAATGTATAAGTGATGTTTATGTGATAATATACGTCAGCCACATCGTGTGTTGGTGTGCTTTTCTTTTTATTTTGCTGTTAAAGTTGTCCGGATCAGTTTTTGCGCTACAGGAAATAATAAAAACGAAAAGAAAAGTGTGTGTGTGTGTGTGTGTTTGTTCGCCCACCTGCCGAGTCCTTCTTCACTATCCAAGACACACTTTTACACCCAATTTTGGATGAATGACCTAAACACATAACGGAATAACGATTTTTTCCCCGTCCCACTTCTTTCTCCGCTTCTTTGTTAACTTCCCGTGGCAGCCTCTTTGCGGGAGGCCCTCGGAGACTTCCACGTTGGACTCCTTGCGGTGATAATGGCGAGTCCAGGTCATTACGGCTGTTTGTCTTAATTGCTCGTTGACAAATAGGCAGAAGGGATCAATTACCGACCCGCTGACGACCCCGCGGAGTGTAGTGGTAGTTACGGTTCTTAATTAGTAGTTGGCCTTGTTAATTGGATCATCTTGGGTTGTAATTCCCTGGGTTTCCTTGGGTGAGTCCTTTGATCCGAGGGCCAGGTGAGGAGGGTGCGCCTACGAGTTCCTCTCACCTGTATAGCTCCTCGTTGATTGCAGCGGCAGCAGTCTCGCGCGAGTTTCAATAAGCAACAAATTACCGTAGATCACCTGTACAGACCTGAATGATGCCGTTCCTTGGAAGTCAAGTCATCATTCATGTGCAGGAAAATGCCACTTCAAACGCATGTGTGTGTGTGTGTGTGTGTGTGTGTGTGTGTGTGTGTGTGTGTGTGTGTGTGTGTGTGTGTGTGTGTGTGTGTGTGCGCAAGAGCGTTGGCATAATTTTCTTGTACGTATCATCTTTCTCCTACACTATTTTATGGGGAGGTACAAGAAGCTTCGTTGTTTTAACCCATCAACTTTCAACAGGCTAGAGTGGAGATTGTCAGGGAGTTTTTCTGATGCTAGTGATGGTTCAATAAGAATTCTTCATCAGTAAAGGAGAAATAATCCGTGAGAGCCCGAGTAATCATCTCTGTGACCTTTGAAAATAGTCCTAATCCCAAAGGGTCTAAAAATATCCCCCACAGACAGCGGTACGGTTCCCTGACGCAGACCTACTCTCCCTCCCCCCCTGTGTTGTGTTTTCTGGAGGTGATCATCTCTGGGCCGTGACGTTCCCAGCCTCGACGCAGCATTCACTGGTGCATTGAATCGGCAATACGCGGAAGCTTCTCATGTAACCCGTTCACCCTTTTTCTTTATAACTAACACTAATACTCTTACTCGATTTCGAAATGTCTGAAAAATTGTTGTCTAGTAATGATAATATTTCTACTTCTTGTTATTTTGTTATTCTTCGCTTTTGAATTGTGTAAATATATCAAAAGGAAGAACATAACAGTGGCGCTATATTTCGTGTAAGTATTATACACAAGTCTGCATGTCAACTAAATATTGTAGTGTTGATATAAAAGGAACATACATATTATAGACACTTGTCATCTGCCCATCCCTCGAACCAGTTGCTTCATTCAGAGAGAAACAATAGACTTCCTCTATAATTCAAAACCTTCACGAAAGGCAACCAACTTAAACAATGACGAGCTTCACTTACTGCGCATGCCTTGAAACGGAACTTCTTGACTGGAAATCGGTAAAAAAAAAAAAGGAGAAATTATACAAAAACAAAGCATATGAAAAAAAAAAACGCTAAAAACAAATAAATGAACACACGAACACAATAAAGTCAAATCAAATAGATGAATACATAAATAAATAGATAAACAAAAGTCACACTATGTAGAGAAACAGAAAGTAAATGGAGAAAGATGGAGTGAGCACAAGAAAACAGCAAATTCGAAATCACTGCTGTAGATTAAGGAGTGACATATCAAACCTAAAGCATCGCCACCATCAGCATCTTCATCCAGACAAAGGGACGAGACGAGGCAGGCGAGGCAGTGTCTGGCGACGCATCTAGAGCAGCAGGCGAGGCGGACGAGAACACTTGCGCGGCGCTAATGGCTCCAGGCCGCCCTTCATTAAGCGCCGGGCGAGGAAATAATGCTGTCCGTTATTTACAGCCAAGCATCCCGCCGCCGCCGCCGCCGCCGCCAGCTATTAGGAAAACGTAAAGGTGGTGGTGGAGGTGGAGGTGGTGGTAGTAGAAGGGAGGTGGTCCAAAAAATAATCCTCTCTCTCTCTCTCTCTCTCTCTCTCTCTCTCTCAGTGGCGGGTGAATGGGTGGGTGGCTAGGTGTGTGTGTGTGTGTGTGTGTGTGTGTGTGTGTGTGTGTGTGTGTGTGTGTGTGGGTGGGTGGGTCTATTGTTAAGTTTCAGCAACAGGAATTCAAAGGTGTTGGCTGACAGTTAGTCTGCTAAACTGAAGCCACTCTGACCTATTGCCCTAAAAGCCGTGAAGGTGCGCACGGCTCCGACAACCAAGACCTGACCAACACTACCCAGGAAAACAAACTGTCGCCTGTAGAAGTGGGAAGCCGAAGCTCAGACCCTTTAGGAGACTTACATATCCCCCAAAATAACCACGAGAATACTCACTCCCGTCCGCCACACCAAACCAAACAGGAATATTTCATTATCTTGGCTAATTCCTTCCTGTGGACATTTTTTCATAACTATAAAGCGTAGTCTTAAACATAATACAGTTTACAACGGTTCCAGGGACAGTTTTAACGTGGGATATAGTTTCTAGTAATAATATACTTACTTCTTAAAATAAATTACTTTTCTTTATAGAGTCTAAAATCAGTTTTCTGGTGGCGGGAGGAAGCATAATTCAGTAACGTTTGTATTCTCTCTTTGCGAGCTGAGCACATTCCGTCCGCAACTCACAATCATCGCGCCTTAACACAAGAAACTCAGCAAGACTTTTTTTTTTAACTCTTGATTGCAAATGAGAGCATAAAACTTTTTTTTTTTACTTAATTTCAGAAACCATGGACTGTTTGAATAAAGATACTGAGAGACTTAAATTACTCGGCCATTTTTTATTTCACTTGTTGCTTTCAACATTATTCACTATTCTTCTTCTAATTATTTTTTTTAAGACTTACTGAGAACATATATAATTTGAAGTGCTACTCGTTCAATTTTTTGATAATTTTCTTTTTATTTTCATTTGTGGCTTTCGAAAATTATACTCTAAAATCATGCTAGACGATTTTTAAGACCTTAGGAAAGCATGCACTTATGGAAGGGAAGCGTTTAAGTAATGATCAGTCAACAATAACTTCAAACAATATCACGAAACAGTCATCCTAGAAGAATATTTTTAACCAGTAGGTTCTTAGTCTGCGGGCAGTAAAGAGATGAAGCAAATCTGCAGATCGGACGTGAAAAGGTGCTAGAGAACATCAGTAATGTGCATGACTGGTGGCATCGCTGGAAAAGACTGAGGTGGGGATGACGAGAAACGTACCAGAATATTCAATCTTGTCATGTGTGCAGCTTCGGAGGGAATTCTTACAGTGTGAACCTCTCCGGTGTGAAAAGTTTTCACTACAAGAC
The DNA here is from genome assembly GCF_017591435.1 of Portunus trituberculatus. Taxonomy (NCBI): domain Eukaryota; kingdom Metazoa; phylum Arthropoda; class Malacostraca; order Decapoda; family Portunidae; genus Portunus; species Portunus trituberculatus. The sequence continues at coordinate 13,342,193 of NC_059293.1, forward strand.
TCACCCTTATTGCTGATTACTAAATATAGAACTTAAGATACGTAATTAACCACGAAAGGGAAATTGAGAAGAGTTTAACTAATTCAACACTCATTTAAAATTCTCCACCCTATTCTCAAGAAACGAATATGTAGAAAGTACACAAGGAACAAAAATTTTTCATAACTACATCCAAAGTTACACAGCACATGTTTATCTGGAAGGAGAATCTGACTCTGGGAGATGAAATGGTGGAGTATCTAAAACCACAAAAAGAAGGATATAAAAGGATCCATAGCTATAAGGTGAAGGGAAAGATAATTTCAAACTGTAAACTAAAATGGCAAGAGAGAATCAGAAACCATAAAACTAAAGAGACAGGGTGAATCAAGCTTTTGAATATAAAAGAAGATAAGAAAAACTTGGAAATGAAAAATTAAACATGAAGGTAAAAAAAGGAGAAAAGGATCTGAACCGACAAATTCAAAATAAAGGATCAAACACTAGAAAAGAAGAACGAAAGGGATTTGAAACTACACAAATGGAAAGTACAAAGAAACACCCATCAGTTTAATCTTCTCTGCTCTCTTCTCTCCCGGACATACCTCACCAAGAACACCACATATTATACACAACTATTTTTTATCTTCTTTTTTATCATCTCTTTTTAACTTCGGAGAAAAGCGATAAGAGATAACCACAAAGGGAGAGACACAAGAACCAAGAAGAGATAACACAAGACAAGACGATATAACCTTGCAGCATTTCCTTCACATTTATCTACCCTCGCTTGCCTCAACTTCATCCTGCGTGCGACACTTTCTCCAACTTCCTTCCTTTCCTTTCCTCTCCTCCTCTTGTCTATTCTTCCTCTCTCCGTTTAGGTCGCTTCTCCCTTCTTCCCTTCTTCCGCATCCACTCCCAGTCTTCCTTCTCGCTCTAATTAGTGTCCCTTCACGCTGCTCCCTCCACTTGAGTCCCACGTCCGCTAAGTGGCCAGGGCGGCGCCGCAGAGGACAAGGAAGGGAAGCGGACACAAGAAAACGCAAGGTATTTTTTTTTGAGCTCTCGTTTGTCGTTTTCTGTTTAATTTTCCCACTTGAGAGGCCAAAGTAAGAAGAAAAAGTGTGCGTTTGTGTGTTTGTGCGTGTGTTTATGTATTAGGTGATGGATTAATGCTAAACTTTATGTGTGTGTGTGTGTGTGTGTGTGTGTGTGTGTGTGTGTGTGTGTGTGTGTGTGTGTGTGTGTGTGTGTGTGTGTGTGTGTGTGTGTGTGTGTGTGTGTGTGTGTGTGTGTGTGTGTGTGTGTGTGTCACCAGAAAAAGAGAGAGTAGTTTAGTTCTTAATATAACATGTCATGCCACCACTCCTCGTCACCAAGCACAGAGCGGGTTAAGAGGCACAGAGGCCTTGGTTGTCCTCTCAGGGTCTCGCATTCCGTCCTCGAAACCTTCCCTTACCTAATCTCCCACCACCCCGTCCATCGTCCACTCCTGCGACGAGATCTATTCTGTCGGTTTTTCTCACTTGATACTCCAGCAGAGCAACTCGCAAAATAGAACTGAATGTAGATAATGAAATGACTGTATGATAACGAAGGAAACATCTTATTCTGAAGGTACAGACATGATACATGAAAGCAAACTATACATAATAACTGAAGAAACTCGGGAGACTTAACTGAAGGGTAATGGAAAGATAAAATTTTTGATGCATAGTCTTTTGTCAGAGAAAAGAAAAGGAAGAAACGAAAGGGGAACAAGTAGTTAAAACTTTGCTGCAAGAGCAAACACGCCTTAAGCAACACCAGCAGTAATAACAGAAGCAGCAGTGGGAGGAAAAGTACTCTTACTGTTCAACATACTCAACCTTAGTACCTTTTTCTTTTCCTAGAGTCAGTTTTCATTAGTCCTATAAATTCTATAGTTACATCTTGATATATTCAGAAGAATCCGTACTTGTATATACGTATTACAGCATAAATATCTTAAAATTTCTTCCTCTGGTATTTGTTTTGATTAGTCCTGTAAATTATATAACATTTTTTACTTGACGTTCATTAACCATTGCCCTCTACACCACTGCCACACATACCTTAGCACCTATTTCTTCCAGTGGAAGTTTAATTAATCCGTAAATTCCTTCAATACCACTACTACACATACAATATTTAGGACATCAATAAAAGTAGTTATCTTCCGTTGGCGTGCGTGGCCTCTTTCCCAGAATCTTACGTCTCCGCATAGCAAACACCTGGCTGGGTCACGCCGCCTGGAGTGCCCGCGACGCTCTGAATGTAGAGTGGCAGCGATAACGTATCTCTCAAGTCACCAAGCTCTCGTCTCAAGGGGGCAGTATCTTTTGTGTTTTAACAAGTACTCGTCGCGTCGCCTTGTCGGCCTCGCTACAAGGGCCAAGTATGCTCTTATCTCTGACAGGAGGAAGAGGTGATGGAAAAGACGTCAGCAGACACAAGAGAAGGACGAGGAGGAGAAGGAGGAGGAGGAGGAGGAGGAGGAGGAGGAGGAGGAGGAACAGGTGAATGAAGACAAAGGGAAAATTGACGAAACAGATGATAAAGAAGGTAAGAACATAGAGATAGTGAAATGCAGAAGACAAAAAATAACTTCGAATATCGGAACGTCAAGTGTCATAGAGAGAGAGAGAGAGAGAGAGAGAGAGAGAGAGAGAGAGAGAGAGAGAGAGAGAGAGAGAGAGAGAGAGAGAGAGAGAGAGAGAGAGAGAGAGAGAGAGAGAGAGAGAGAGAGTCATAGACGGAGACAGAGATAGACATGGAGACAGACACAGAGACAGAGATAGGCATAGATAGGTAGGCGGACAGACATGCAGAAGACGGACAGACAAACAGACAGACAGACAGACAGAGGGGCTTTGTACCATATCCTTGGGAACAACTAAGCAGATGCCGCCCTTGTGAAGTGCCGCGCCCCTCACCGCTTACTTATCGAGCTACGTATGTACTCGTATGCTGTAGGAAAGATAAGCAAAATCAACGGCAACAGCAGCAGCAACAAAAACAAAAACAAAACAAAACAACAACAACATTAACGCCTAAAATACAAACTTCCCTTTTTTTCATTTACTATAATGCTTAAATGTCACTAACTAAAGAGAAAGACAAAATAAAACATGAAAAGTATCTACCTACCCACCTTTACCTAACACACACACACACACACACACACACACACACACACACACACACACACACACACACACACATATTCTACCTTCACTGTTCTTCCACAAAACCCAAATGTCATTATCCAATCTCCCTTTTTTTACATTTCCTTAGTCATTGATGTGTGTGTGTGTGTGTGTGTGTGTGTGTGTGTGTGTGTGTGTGTGTGTGTGTGTGTGTGTGTGTGTGTGTGTGTGTGTGTGTGTGTATCCTATACGCGTGGCGATGGCGTGTGTGCGTGTGAGAGAGAGAGAGAGAGAGAGAGAGAGAGAGAGAGAGAGAGAGAGAGAGAGAGAGAGAGAGAGAGAGAGAGAGAGAGAGAGAGAGAGAGAGAGAGAGAGAGAGAGAGAGAGAGAGAGAGAGAGAGAGAGAGAGAGAGAGAGAGAGAGAGAGAGAGAGGTGGATAGGTGACTTGTTTATGTAGGTTGCCTTCGCGTGCCATATGGCGTCTTGAAGATGGTGAGGGAGGATGAGAAGGAGGAGGAGGAGGAGGAGGAGGAGGAGGAGGAGGAGGAGGAGGAGAAGGAGGGAAGAGGACGTGGCAGAAGGGAAACTGGGGAGACATAAGGAGAAGGAGGGAGGGTGAGGAGAGGAAAGTGGGAGGAAGGAAGGAAAGGAGAAAGGGGTGGGGAGAGACGAGGCAGGAAGGATGAAGCAGAAGGGAAACTGGGTAGACACACACACACACACACACACACACACACACACACCTGCGCCAAGGGAGTAGGAGGAGGAGGAGGAGAGGAAGACGTATCAGCCATAGGGTAACAGAGGAGAGGAAGAGGAGGCAGAAGAGGTGAAGGATAAGGGGGGAAAGGAATGAAGCCCCACCCCCATTGAGATCCTGCGGGGAAGGTGTTAAATCTCCCGAAGTGGCGAGCCCTCAGCATCTGGGGCGGAGGACAGGCGGCCACCGACACCCAGGAGCCGCCGCCACCCTCGTTCGTTTATCTGATAGTGGGTGGTGAGGGAAAGAAGATGAGAAGCACTAGAGAAGAGAAAGGAGGAGCAAATAGCGTTAGACCTTAAACCATTTTGTCAGGGTATGTTTGTGTGGAATAAATGTTTTCATAGAGAGCTTAGATATGATATACATTGTAGGATCACAAAAGAACACAAAGGAGTAGTAAATTGCACCTCATCTCCCATATATAGTCCTTTTATTACGAGGAAGTTTTTTTTTTTTCCTGGAGTTGTTAATAAGTGATAGGAATATAACTATAGACGAAGAAAGAGGAACAAAAGAGAACACAAACGAAGCACAAATAACTTTAGATCTCTTATTGTTCTCACTAAGGGGTATGTATTATTTGCCGACCCATTACTATATACCCTCTAATATAAATTCAGAGCAATATTTCAGAGCACAGAGAAAAGGACAAACAGAACCACAAAGGAAGAACAAACAGTAGTCAACTTTTTTCTATTCCTACTTCTCTGTCTCCTGGCGAAGGTGTTTGTTAAGTGCAGTTGTGTAATCTAATCTAAAGTGAGAGACGTTTTGATAGAGAGAGAAAAAAGAGAAAACAGTGATAGTGAGGAGCAGGAGGAGAAGAAGGAGGAGGAGGAGGAGGAGGAGGAGGAGGAGGAGGAGGAGGAATCGATAACGGCTTCTGCTGCGAAAGAGGAAGAAAAACGTTAATGGTGATGACGCGGCAAGATAAAAAAGAAAGAAAGAAAACAATTATGTGGATGAATAACCGTAAAAAATAGGTGTCAATAAAAAAAGAGGAATGAATAAATAGGACGACGAAAGAAGGAAGAGGAGGAGAAGAAAGAAGATCCCTATACAAAAAAATACGGGAAAAATGCAATAAATACGAGATACAACACTTGAAAACAAAACAAAAAAAAAATAACGAAGAGTGATACAACAAAAATGAATAAAAAAAACAAACAAACTACGTAATATTGAAAGCTAGAAAATAAAAACGTTTTGAAGTGACGAGAGAGAGAGAGAGAGAGAGAGAGAGAGAGAGAGAGAGAGAGAGAGAGAGAGAGAGAGAGAGAGAGAGAGAGAGAGAGAGGAAATGAGGAAGGAAAGATGCTTATTATTACGTCTTGACCGGAACCCGCAGGAGTCTACAGATCACGCGATGTTTCCTGCCCTTCCCTCCCTCCCCTCCCCTTCATCACCATCTCCTCTCCTACCCTCCCCATTTCTTCCCCTTCCCTTTAACTTCCATCCCTTCCCTTAGCCATTATCTCCTTTCCTTGCTTTTTTCCCCCTTTCCTTCACTTCTCTTTTCTTCTTTTCACTAGCTCGTTTCCTTTCTTCCTTCTCCCTTTCCTTCCCTTCTCTTTCCCACTCCCTTCTCTCCTCTTCTCTCTCCCTTCTTTTACTTGCCTTCCTGTCATATTCCCCTTGGCCACACCCCTTAATTCACTCCTCTCCTTATATAGTAATCGAACTCCTTCTTCTCCTTTTCCCTTCCTCCTCCTCCTCCTCCTCCTCCTCCTCTTCCTCCTCCTGCTCCACATTACCTGAAATTTAACACCTGTTGTATTACATAGATTGACGTTTACGGAATGTTGCTCTTGTTCTCTCTCTCTCTCTCTCTCTCTCTCTCTCTCTCTCTCTTCAGTAGAATTATTCACAGGCGTCATTGATCTCTGTAACAAATAGCACAGGGACTCAGGAACCTATGACTTCTTCAGGAGTTTTGATTCGTAGGCTGAGAAGAGAGAGAGAGAGGGAGAGAGAGAGAGAGAGAGAGAGAGAGAGAGAGAGAGAGAGAGAGAGAGAGAGAGAGAGAGAGAGAGAGAGAGAGAGAGAGAGAGAGAGAGAGAGAGAGAGAGAGAGAGAGATACCAACAACATTTCTTTAGTTCTAACCTTTTTTACTCGTCTCTCATTTCAAATAACGCACACTTTATTACTGATACTAACACGCATAGTTATAACACACCCTCACTACATCACCACAGATCAACATTTCTACACTCTATTCTTCCTATGTATGTTTTTCTACCTACCATTGTATTCCTGGCTGGGTGGGGCAAGACAGACGTGGACAGGAGAGGGATGAAGGGTGTTGAAAGGGTAGGACGTTGTAAAGTTAGGGCGTTACCTGCACCACCACCACCACCACCTTCACCACCACCACCACCACCACCACCACCATTACCACTACCAGCAACATGACATGAGACGATGAATGAAGACGGGAGATGAAGAACAGATGAGACCGGAGAGAGAGAAAAGAGAGCTGTGTGTGTCTGTCTATATCTGTTTGTGTGTGTGTGTATGTTCTCCAGCACTCCTATACCCCACATTCATAGTCTCAGTCTCACACGCCCGACTCACCGCCCACTCGCCCACCCGCCCTGCCAGCGTCACGTGCCGTCGTCATATCCGTCAGACAGAGCTGTAATGGCGACTATTAACACGTAAACATAAATCCCCCCAAGAGGTCGTCATGGCCTGAGGTGGGCCGGGAGGAGGAGCGCAGAGGAGGGCTTCGTGCACTGTCCAGGTGTTTCCAATTACCGAGCAAGAATGGAGCCAATTACCTGACCGCCCCAAAGGGTTGTTAGAGAGAGAGAGAGAGAGAGAGAGAGAGAGAGAGAGAGAGAGAGAGAGAGAGAATTTATCCATCCCATTCAATAAAGACATCATAACCACAATCTTTTATCTCTCTCTCTCCTAAACTTTTTTTTAATCCTCCTCTCAGATCTCACCTCGCCACCCCCGGGACTCGAGCTGTACCTCACTGGAGACAAGAAAAAAGATCCCCAGTCCCTCAGTCTCCCAGCAGTCGCCCGTCCTATCGTTCAGTAAATTATAACCAAGCGGCGTGTTGAACCTAAACCCATTTCACGCACACACCGGCGGACACCCTGATAGAGGCGGACTTGACGCGGACCAGAATGGAACAAAATCCTTAATGACACCTGGGCAAAAATAATGTGCACAGGTGAAGCCCAGCTGTCCGCCCTGAAGGGAAATTGAAGGCGGTGAAGAAACAGCAGTAACAACGCACTAACAGCCACACGGGCAGCTGAAACACGTGTCACGCAGCGGGAAAGGTAAGAAAACGTGATTATGTATACATTAATACGGGCAGTGAGGCGGAGAAGGTAAGTAAAATAGCAAGTGTAGAAAAAAGAAGAATATTTTAATACGAACTGTGAGATGAAAAACATAAGGAAGAGAAAGTAAAGAAGAAGAGTGAGGGACGTTAAAGCTATAAGAGTCAGAAATAAGAAAAAAATGAGAGAAAGAACAGGAACACATTAATACGAACTTTGAGATGAAGAACATAAGGAAGAGGAGTTATAGAAGAAAAGTGCTGGAAAGAGAGAGAGAGAGAGAGAGAGAGAGAGAGAGAGAGAGAGAGAGAGAGAGAGAGAGAGAGAGAGAGAGAGAGAGAGAGAGGCAGCGGACGGGAACGAAACCGCTTTTGGACAACCGAAGAGGAAACTGGTGCTTTGGAAGACAATAATGTGACAGCAGCCAGAGTGAGAAGGAGGAACCCCGCCCTAACTGCCCTAATACACGTCCCTTGGCCCCCTCACTCCCGCCACACCTGTCCCTTGGCTCCCCTCACCTGTCCACCAGCGCCCCATTGCTCATCCTAGGCGGGAGGTGGTGGTGGTGGTGGTGGTGAACGGAAGGAAGGAGGAATGGTGGGGAGGGATCGGCTTTAAATTTCCTTAGGATGTTACTGTGCTGGGTGTGGGAGTACAGGGAGAGAGAGAGAGAGAGAGAGAGAGAGAGAGAGAGAGAGAGAGAGAGAGAGAGAGAGAGAGAGAGAGAGAGAGAGAGAGAGAGAGAGAGAGAGAGAGAGAGAGAGAGAGAGAGAGAGAGAGAGAGAGAGAGAGAGAGAGAGAGAGAGAGAGAGAGAGAGAGAGAGAGAGAGAGAGAGAGTATTATAGTTGGAAAATATGCTGACCTAAAGACAAAGAATACTCTCTCTCTCTCTCTCTCTCTCTCTGTCTCCCATCATATAGAACATCTTACCCACCAAAACTTGAACGCAAAACTCATCACAACACTTCAATTAATCTAGACTCAAACACTTCTAATAAAAGAGAACACAATCTATCCATTCCTTTATACCGAGCAGTCTATTTGTCTACATATTTACCTTTCCCTAATGTCCGTGCGTCCGTTTCTAATCCCTACAACTACCCTCGCCCTTCTCTACACTTCTTTTTAATAGCTTTTACCACTACCTTCCCCCTACATCCCCTCTTGCCCTTCTGCTCCTCCCTGCAACAGCCTGCCAACGTCTTAATAGCTAGCCACCCATATACCACCAACCAGGCATGACGTCATTCTCTAGTTACGCCCAACCCCCGCCCAAGTTATAGTTAAACCGTGGAGAAAGATGATGGTGGGTTCTGAGAGGCTGGCGTCGGGCTGGGAGGGTGAGACAGTGAGGGTAAAGAGTCAGAAGTGTGAGTGGATAGGGTGCTTTGAACTGTGGGTAGCTTGTGTTGCTTTGCATTGAGTGTGGGTTAGTGTGTGTTTGTGTGTGAATGTGACAGGTGGTCAAACTGATGAGAGAATAGTGGTTTTTAATTTCAAAGGATCTTGTCACGAGTTTGAGTGAGTTTATGAGTCAGAAGTGTAAGAGGATTGGCTGCTTTGAACTGTTGGTACCTTGTGTTATTTTGCATTGAGTGTTGGTTAGTGTGTGTTTGTGTGTGAATGTGACAGGTGGTAAAACTGATGAGAGAATAGTGGTTTTTAATTTCACAGGATCTTGTCTTGAGTTTGAGTGGGTTTGTCCGCGAGTTCATGAAATTTTGAGGCTGAGCGAGTGTGTGGATTCCTGGGTGTGTGCGTGAGTGAGTTGGTGTGTTCCAAGAGTGTGTGAGTGGATGGAAACGTGCGTGAGTGAAGAGGTGTGCCAGTGATATAGTGAGTGAAAGAAGTGATAGATAAATGAGATAATGAGTGAGAGAATGACAAGTAAATCAAACAGAGAATTGAAAGGATGAGTTAAAAAGAACACCAAAGAAAGAAAATGATGATAGTGGCAGTAACAATGATATAAATAAATAAATAAATAACGCAACGTATAGCGAGAAAGAAACAAGATGAAAAAAATACAAAAAAAACACATCTAACAGTACGCCACAACGTCTCTAAAGGAACAGGAAGCATCACCACAACTGGGAGGAAGAAAACTACTGAGGAGGAACACCGTAAACAACCTTTAGTCTGCGTACCGACACCCGCAAACCAACCACTCCATTATGTCTTTTGTTCCCCTGCTTCCCTTCCAACCCATACATACAGGCCTGTCTTACCCTCCTTCCCGCCCTGGAGCAGATGGGTGAGATGGGGAGGAAGGAAGGGAGAGAGAGAGAGAGAGAGAGAGAGAGAGAGAGAGAGATGAGAGAGAGAGAGAGAGAGAGAGAGAGAGAGAGAGAGAGAGAGAGAGAGAGAGAGAGAGAGAGAGAGAGAGAGAGAGAGAGAGAGAGAGAGAGAGAGAGAGAGAGGAAGGAAACTACGCAAGCTGTACTCTTCCCTAACCCTCCCTCCTCGTCTCAATCCTGCATCTTTCCACGGCTCCTCGTCATTCTGTCATCTACGTACACCTCTCCTTCTACAGCTACTACGTCAAGAGAGACAGGATACAAAAATACTGTAGACACAGACATTAGGAACGTCAAAACACCTTTCCTTCTGTATATACGTCAGGGAAAATGCAGAAGATAGAGGGAGGTAATAAACTTTTCCTTTCCTTCTGCAGCGATTGCTTTAGGAGAGAGATACTGTCTGAAGTAGAAGGTACAAGAGAATAGATAGATGAAGGTGATGTAGTTTCAGAGCAATCTACAACATACGCGGAAACAATACATCATTCACTCAGGTGTAAAATGAGTTAAAACAAAAGGGGACCTGACGCATGAAGTCGGGAGGGCGTCGCCAGCGTAGCACGTGGCGAGGGAAGCAGCAGGAGGTTCTTAGGTGTTCTCGTGACTCACATTCGCCTCAAGGTCAAGTCAGGAGAGGAGGAAATAGCAGCCGGTGACGATACAAAAGAATTAAGGGGAATCTCGAAAAAGAAGAGAAGGTAATAGGGTAGCACCACGGAAGCAGGTGTGTGTGTGTGTGTGTCGTCTTCACACACACACACACACACACACACACACACACACACACACACACACACACACACACACACACATACAAATGTACACAGACAGTCTTAATAATTTCCTCCCTGTTGCTTCTTGTCCATCGGTTCGTACTTATGTTCTGTTGCACCTTTTAGAAAAATTAACGTTTTTGCTCGCATCAACACTTCCTCCAGACCCGAAATTTCGTCTTGGCCAACGCGCGGTGCTCACTACAACTATTTATTTGACGTCGCAACTTTATCCTTCCACAGATACAATTAGCTTTTTTGTAGCAGTTAATCTTCACTTTCATATGCTGTGTGTGTGTGTGTGTGTGTGTGTGTGTGTGTGTGTGCGCGCGCAGGGCCGAGGGACTACCTCCACCTGGCGCGACTCTGTCATAGCGGCTAGTAATTACTTAATTATTAGAAGCAGGAGAACGGGCGCAGCGGAGACACACACACACACACACACACACACACACACACACACACACACGCGCGCCCGGTAGCTCAGTGGTTAGAGCGCTGGCTTCACAAGCCAGAGGACCGGGGTTCGATTCCTTGGCCGTGTGGAGATATTTGGGTGTGTCTCCTTTCACGTGTAGCCCCTGTTCACCTAGCAGTGAGTAGGTACGGGATGTAAATCGAGAAGTTGTGACCTTGTTGTCCCGGTGTGTGGTGTGTGCCTGGTCTCAGGCCTATCCAAAGATCGGAAATAATGAGCTCTGAGCTCGTTCCGTAGGATAACGTCTGGCTGTCTCGTCAAAGACTGCAGCAGATCAAACAAACAGTGAAACACACACGGCCACCCTAAGGAGAGATACAAAAAGAAACTCGTAGGAAAATTTCTCGACATCTGAAAACTGACACGGCCTAACAGGAGTAATACTAAACTCTTTGCTGAGAACCTGAAGGAAGAGTTTGAAAGTATGAAGGAAAGTAAAATCTGATCAAAACCGGGGTCATCGCTAACTTGAAAGCAGAAAATATAGACCCACAAACACAAAAGGAAGACCTGAGATAGCACCCACACTTCGTCCCTCACCCATCTCTCAGTACGAAGAACAGACATAGATCATTGCAACTGTCACTAACTTGATACCAACAGATAAAAACTCACAAGCACAAAAGGGGCACATAAGATAACACCCAAGATAACACGTGGACTTGTCCTTCAGCCCTCTACCATCATCTCTCGTCCTGCAACACATCCCCACTTCCAGCAGCAGCAGACACCACATCCACGGAAGCCCACGTCACATCGGGGAAGGGTCGGAGGGGTGGACCAAGCACGCAAGAAAAGGCGTCGGGCGGGCGGACGGGAGCGGCGAGGCGGCCAGGGTGGCTGATTGGCCAGAATATAATTAGGCAAATTAAAATGTCATTAACCAAGCTTTTCCCCGGTATTTGTTGGGCCTGGAAAATGAGTGTGCAGCGGTAATTATGTGGCAACAGCCATTTGGGAAGGGGGGAGAATGCAGGGAGGCGCCGAGGGTAATATTTTGCTCACACTCTGTAGGGAGGGGAATGGGAGGGGCAGTGGGGGGAGGAAGAGGGCGCGAGGTGAGTCTTCGGGAGTCTGGTGGAAATTTTGGCGCGGGAATCGGACGCTGGTATAGGTGCAGGAGGCGCTCAGGGGGAATAATTTCACACGTACATCAGGAAGACTTTTACGAGTGCTGCGCCGCGCCTGGCAAAGCTGCGGCTCGTGCGTTTTGCTCCATTTGTTTCCAAGCTTTTGTAAGGCTTTTTGAGGCATTATCTTGTACCCACTGCCTCTTCCTCCTCCCCTTCCTCCTCTTCCTCCTCCTAACTTAACCTAACATTACCTTACCTTGCTTGTCCTTACCTAACAATCTCTTAGTCCTCCCTCCCTCATAACACAGCCTAATCTTAGCTTTCCTTACCTAACCTAACATAACGTACACTCTCTTCTTATTTTTACTCTTTCCTCATTACCTAACATAACCAAAACATAACGTAACCTACTCATTCTTCTTCCTTTCTTTACCTATTGTCCTCCTTGTCATTTTTATCATTCCTGTTCTAACGCGTCCCCTTTTCTCTCCTCCTTCTTCCTCTTCCTCCTCTCCTCTCTCTCCTCTCCTCTCCTCCTCCTCCTCCTCCTCCTTTATAATCAAGCGCCAGGTATAAACCACGAAGATCTCCGGAGATGCCGAGGTGAGAACACAAGCTAAATTATGTCTTCTCCTTAATTAATAACCACTGCTTAATTACCTTGCGCGACAACGATAAAGTATCCAGGGAGAGAGAGAAAAAAAATAATGCATATTCGCACAAGACCGGCGGGCGAGCCTCTACGGGATCCAGCCACACATTTCTGCTAATTATCGGAGAAGAAAAGAACAGCCTCGCCAGCAGCCAACACTAACTCTCCTTTCTTTCCCCTGCCGCCGCTGCTACGAGGAGAGTACGAAAGCATAAGGAAATTTAACTCCTGGATGGGAAAAAATAAATACTTGGTAGGTAGGTACACGTTAACTTAGCTTATCTCTGTCTGTCTGTCTGTTTATCTGTCTGTCTCTCTCCCTCTCTCCCTCTCTTTCTCTGTGTGTGTGTGTGTGTGTGTGTGTGTGTGTGTGTGTGTGTGTGTCTGTCTGTCTGTCTGTCTGTCTGTCTGTCTGTCTGTCTGTCTGTCTGTCTGTCTGTCTGTCTGTCTCTCTCTCTCTCTCTCTCTCTCTCTCTCTCTCTCTCTCTCTCTCTCTCTCTCTCTCTCTCTCTCTCTCTCTCAAAATTAGTAGTTCAAAGTATCCGTCTTATTATATTTTTTTTTTGTATTTTTTGAAAACTTGGCCTGTATTCTTAAAGGGTTTGCCGTATTATAAGCACTGTACTTACGTTAACATGACTCTCTCTATTTATTTAGTTTTTGTTTTCACTTCGCTCACAAGTTGGTGTTTCAAAGGATTCGTTTTGTCGTTTGTGATTTTCGAGATTATTTTTCTGAATTCTTGACATTGTCTTTGGTGTAATTGTTAATGACAGTGCAGGAATCACGTTAAATTATGACTAGAATGAAAAGAGAATGTAAAAACTCTTGAAGCTTCAATATTTTCTCTCTTTTCAAATGCTACAACTGTGATTTGATGATTTTTAAAGCTTTTTTCCTAATGACATACTGGAAATCTCGTTAAAATGTCACTAAAATACGAAAATATCAAACAAAATAGAAACTCAATAACTACAGCCTGTTAGAAATACACAAAATAACACACCAGTTACACAAAAAATACAATGAATTGAGATACTGAGGTTTGCAAGTCATAAACATTATAGACAAGATGATAAGGTAGCATGGAAGGCATTAGCTTAACTGCGGCTGAAAGTGGTGCAGGGAGAGTTACAAATCAGCCTTACGAAGAAGAGGAGGAAGGGAAGGACCATCAAAGAACATAGAGAACAAATGATAAGAGACACGTTTGGCGTTTATTGACTTATTGTGATAAATGAATGTGAAGAGATGTATGATTATGAATGAGGAAGTGGAGAAGAGGGAGGAAGAGGAAGAGGGCAAGGATGAAAGGAAAGACGTTATTCTGTCTTCTGCCTAATATATCTTACCTGAATAAACTTTGAAAAAAAAAAAAAAAAGATATGACTCCCAGCAACACATAGTAACAGAAACTACAGCAAAAAAAAAAAAAAAAAAAAAAACCCGACTGAAAATCATAAACAAAAATATACAAAAAAACACTTAAAAGTAACTACGAAAACAATGAAAGAAAAAATCAATAAACAAAACACCGAATCATATCAGGAGAGAGAGAGAGAGAGAGAGAGAGAGAGAGAGAGAGAGAGAGAGAGAGAGAGGAAATGCTTGCACCACTGGAACGTCAAGGTCAAGAGGAGGAGGAGGAGGAGGCGGAGGAGGCGGAGGAGGAGAATAACGGGACATGCTCATGGCGGAGGCAACAGCGGGTCATCATGAAGAAAATACTGCATCTGCCTTCGTCCTCCTCCTCCTCCTCCTCCTCCTCCTCCTCCTCCTGTTCCTCCTCCTTCTCCTCCATCGCCAGGGTCTGAGGGTGGAGGGAGGGGGGAGGGGGAGGGGGAAATTAACGGTGCTAATCAAGAGCTTCTGGCGAGAGGTAATTGCTGCTTCGCAAGACGATGTGCTCCTCATTACGCCGCCCGCCTTATTACTTGCTGCTGCTGCCCTCACCTCTCACCTCTCACCTCTCACTCTCACTCTCCTCTCACCTCTCACTCTACTCTCTTACCTTTCACTCTACTCTCTCTCTCTCCTCTAATTCTCCTCTCATTCTCCCCTCAGCCTCTCCCAGTTACTTGTTTCCCAGCTTAACTCTTTCATATCTCCGCATTTCACTCCAGTTACTCTCTAGTTAGCTTATCTTTCAGCCTCATGCATCATCTCATCTCGTCTCATCTCATCTCTCCCAGCCACTCGCCTTATTTCTCTTATCCACTCTTCTCATTTCATTCTTCACTAGTTTTCTACCTCATCTCATCCCTTTTAGCCTTTCACTTCATCTCTCCCAGCTTCATCTCATCTATGCTTTTCTTTTCTTATATCTTCTAGTACACCTTTCACCTAAGTTTTCGTCACCTCTTCCTCTCCATCCTCACCTTGCATTTCTCTCACTTCTCCCACACTGTTACTGTTTCTCCTCCGTCTCTCACTCTTACCTCTCTCAAACCTGTATTTCAAACTCACTTTTCCTCCTCAAAGTTCTTTTTTATTGTAAGTTTTGATGTATGAATTTTGTGTGTTAGATAAAAATTTCTAAGTTTTGTTTATAAGCCTTTCAGTACCATGACGCGTTTTCACATTCATTCAGTGGTTTTATACAGCTTCAGAAACTTATGTGGGGATCAAAATAGCGAAGACTGTGGCCATTAATCTTCTGACTGACATAGACTCTTTCTAATGTCAATAGAATGGTCTAATCGTACACAAATCTCGAGGTAAATATGTGTCTCAACGCTGAAGGAGTTCTATTTGTGCTTCTATGAGGTCAATAATAAACAAAGTGACAATTTCTTGCTCTCTCACTCACTCTCACCAACATGGCCATTAATCTTCTGACTGACATAGACTCTTTCTAATGTCAATAGAATGGTCTAATCGTACACAAATCTCGAGGTAAATATGTGTCCCAGCGCTGAAGGAGTTCAATTTGTGCTTCTATGAGGTCAATAATAAACAAAGTGACAATTTCTTACTCTCTCACTCACTCTCACCAACATGGCCATTAATCTTCTGACTGACATAGACTCTTTCTAATGTCAATAGAATGGTCTAATCGTACACAAATCTCGAGGTAAATATGTGTCCCAACGCTGAAGGAGTTCAATTTGTGCTTCTATGAGGTCAATAATAAACAAAGTGACAATTTCTTGCTCTCTCACTCACTCTCACCAACATGATTCTATCCCGTTTCTTTCGTTTTGTTAGTGTTCCTGTATCAGTTCGAGTAATTACTTGATAGTGTTTATTATTGTCTTGGTCTGTGGTTAGAAAATTCGTTGTCTTTTGTTTCTTTTTAAGTTCGTACTAGTGAAAAGAACGGAGGGACAAAGGAGTGTTTGTGATTTATGACTTAGATTTTGGATTTATGAAGGGAAATAAAGAATGCATTATTTGATTTGTTCATAATAATGCATGAGTTAGATATTTTTTTGACATTGAATATAATCTCTCTCTCTCTCTCTCTCTCTCTCTCTCTCTCTCTCTCTCTCTCTCTCTCTCTCTCCACATATATACACAACCTGGTGTGCCTGGGCAAGCATCTTATGGCCCCACCCGCCTCAGTGTGCACCCCAGCCACTTAGCCTCTCCCCTCCACACACCCTCACATTCCCCTCTACACTGCACTTTGTTTTCCCCTCTCCACACCCAATTACTCCCGCCTCCTCCCCGGCCCGTCCCTTCCCGGCCCTTCCTTTCCCTTCACGGCGGCGTCCTCGCTTCCTGCATTCTCGTGCCACAAACATCGACATCATCGGCATTCCGCGACGCATGACAGCAGCTAATTGTGTTGCCAGCGGGGCCAAGCAGCTGCAATAGGCAATGGAATTCCCTGGCCACTGAAATCTCGGGACGAAGGCGACTTGCGGTCACGAGGGAAAAGTAAATCCGACGGGAACAGCGAACATGGAAGAGGAGGAGGAGGAAGAAGAAGGAAAGGAGGAAGAGGGGAGGAAGAAGAGGGGGAAGCAAAAAATTCAAAGGTGGGGAATTGACAGTAGTTGTGGGGAGTAGCTGTGCGTGAGGGTGTGAGGAGATGGAAAGGTGATAGAGGAGGAGGAAGGGGAAGGAAGGAATCAGGGAGGCGCTAACGAGAGCTGGTGGAAAGGGGAGAGAGTATAGAGGAAGGGGAAGAGGAAACGCCGGGGAGGGAAAGAGGGAAGGTGTGTGTGGATAGAACCTGCAGCAAACCAGCCAATAAATCGTATTGTTACTTTCCCTTCCCACACACACACACACACACACACACACACACTGCGCCACCCAAGCTCGCGTGTCACCTTGAGAACGCCACAGACCAGCCATTAAATCTTGCTTTGTCGTCATCGAACCGAGAGCCACGGCGAGCTGAAAATACGCGTCTCCCCAGAGCAACACGGACGAGTAATTTCAATATAACAGCTTACGTGATCCCTTCCTTACCCTTCAGACGCTAACACACCCTCATGCACTCCTCACACACCTCTCACAAACCTCTCCCACGCACACTGACCGTTTCTAACACACTACATTCACACTGATTTCACCCTTGGAATGCTCAGGTAATCAGGTGGGCGTACTCTGCTCACGCTAGACGCCTCCACAACCAGACACGATGCTCAGGAGAAAGGGACGCGACACATCGACCGCCTCTATGGATTATCAGCAAACGTCGCACGGAGAAGGAAGAAAGCTACCTGGATTTCGACAAGTTCCTCAAAAACAAGATCGCGTGAGGGAGCTCTTGAGGCGGAGGAATCGGCGATATTACTCAGGAATCGACGATAAGTTCAGTTTCTCCACTTGAGGGGCCTTCCGTGTGGCAGTGAAGGGCCGCGCGTCACGCCCTGCTACCTGCCATCACGCGGCGGGGCTTCATCTGTTCTATACTTGGCTAAGGGAATACAGGTGGAAATGTGAGAACTATAGATACAAGACTAAGATCAATGTTTACCTATGAAGTAATAGATAGAAATGTAAATAAGATGAAATAATATAGATGAATAAATAAACATAATTGTTCGAGAAATACTGGTGTAAATACTTTTATGAATACAGGTGAGAATATGAGAACTATAGATGGAAGACTAATTTCAATGTTTACCTATGAAGTAATAGATGAAAAATACATAAGATGAAATAATGTAGATGAATAAATAAACATAACACTAAAAATACTGGTGTAAAAACATTTATGGTACTTTAATATAGCGAGAACTGTAATGGCCTTTCTAGTGCACCAATAGACCAAAAACAGTAATGAAGTTAATAGTAAATATATAAACTCATCATTGTAATAATTAAGAAGGATCCTTTACTTCTCAAAACCTGGAGAATGACTGACCTAATTGGTTTTATTCTTGTTTTTGTATTCTATTTTCTTCATTCACTTCAGAATAATTGTTCAGGATAATTGTTACTGTGATTGTCAATATTGGTAGTATATATTGTTATTTCCTCCTCCTTCTCCTTCTCCTCCTCCTCCTTTTACTCCTCCTCCTTCTCTTCCTCCTCCTCCTCCTCCTCCTCCTTCTTCTCTTCCTCCTCCTTTTTCTCCTCCTTCTCTTCCTCCTTCTCTTCCTCCTTCTCCTACTCCTTCTCCTCCTCCTCCTCCTCCTCCTCCTCCTCCTCCTCCTCCTCCTCCTCCTCCTCCTCCTCCTCCTCCTCCTCCTCCTCCTCCTCCTTTTCCTTTTCCGTCTCTGTAATAAATCAACTATGCGATCGCTTTTAGTTAATCACGAGAAAACCATTGCTGTTCCCTAGTCCTTGAGCTGCTCCTCCTCCACCTCCTCCTCCTCCTGTGTTACGCTCATTCCCAGCCACACGCAACCCTCTCCGGCTCTCAATATATCGACAAAATAACTCAAGGAATAATCATGTACCACTCAAGGGACATGGAAGACATGGAGAGGATAGAAAGGGAAATGCAAAACAGGCTGGGATGGGTTACGTTAAGTTCGTTTGAGTTAGTTCTGGTGAATTATTTGAACTTTTCCTCTATGTAGTTCTTTCAGATCTTTCTCTGTGTTGTTCAGGTTTTTTTTTTCTCACTTTACAGTTTTCCTTCTATATGGTAAAAAAAAATGTATTGTGCATCGGCCGGGAATCGAACCCGGGCCTCCCGCGTGGCAGGCGAGAATTCTACCACTGAACCACCGATGCTTATTTCTTTCCGTAATTCATAAAATTTAAGTCTATCTATTTCTATCTATTTATTCATTTACTCTTGTTTGCATTTGTGAATTTCTAAGTTGACGAAAATACACACACAAAGAAATATAACTCCTTAATATTAGTCATTATTAGCATGGTGAAATAAAAGGAAGAGGAAGAGGAAGAGGAAGAAGAAGAAGGAGGAAGGAAGAGAGTAACAGAAGAAGCAAGCATGAACTGACCTTGTTTGTTCATCCGCGAAGTCCTCACTACTTTCGTTAACTCACCTGGAAGGAGAGAAAAGGAAGTGAGTCAGTGCACATTATAATTCTCTCTCTCTCTCTCTCTCTCTCTCTCTCTCTCTCTCTTTCTAAGAATGATAAGCTAGCAATCGAAGACCACCACCACCACCACCACCACTACTACTACTGCTACTATTACTACTACTACTACTACTACTACTACTACTATAACTGCTACTACTACTACTACTACTACTACCACCACCACCACAGTCCCACAACCAGAAATCCCCATACGAAAGCAACAACAATAAAACACAACAACGCTACCCCACCACCCACCAACCCACACACAATCCCGCCTCCCCAATCCCCCCTACCTCCCTCACAACAACACCCTGGCGTCCCTGTGTCCTCATAAGCCACAGCAAGTCAACAGGGGTCGACAGAGATAAACCCGTGGGTCGCTCGAGACATGATCAACATATCTTGTGTGTCTCAACGTATGCTAATTAATTCCTACGACTGCAAGGGGAGACTGGAGGAGGAGGAGCAGCAACAGGAGGAGGCGGAGGAGGAGGAAGGATAATGATAACGATGTATACGAAGGAAGGAGAAGTAAGATGGGTGTGATGAGAGGGAAAGGAAGAGGAGGAGATGAGAAGAGGAAGACAAGGTGACAAGATGAAGGCAATGACGATAACGAAATGTCTAGACCGAGGAAGAGGAGAAGGAGAAGGAGGAGGAGAAGGAATAAATGATGCAGATATGTACGAAGGAAGACGAGGATAAAGGCTGGAAAATAGGGGAAAGAAAGACGGTAAGAAATAACAGGTGGAATGTATGAAGGAGGAAGAGGAAGAAGATTGATGGAATGAGTAAGAGAAGAAGGAGACGGGGGAGGAGGAAGAGATGCAGAAATATGATTAAAATTACAAGATTCGATGGAGACAGAAAGAGGAGGAAGAGATGATGCTAAATTTGACGAAGAAGGAGATGGAGGAAGAGAGTAAAGGTGGAAGAGGAGGAGGAGGAGAAGGAGGAGGAAGAGAAGTAAGAGAAGGAGGAGCTCTAGTCGTTACGTCGTATGAGGCTGGTCGTTTCTACCTCATAATACAGAACGACGCGACAGTAAGTGGGTCGTCTCAGTGCTCGGGGAAGCAGAAGGGAGGGCACCGAGTGTCTTCAGAGACCTGAACACACACACACACACACACACACACACACACACACACACACACACACACACACACACACACACACACACACACACACACACACATGTTCTTGTCTTTGTTTATACTGAAGGAGGAGGAGGAGGAGGAGGAGGAGGAGGAGGAGGAGGAGGAGGAGAGAAGGAGGAGGAGGTGGTGGTTGAGGAGGAGATATAATAAAAGAAAATCCCTCTACTACTATTACTACTACTGGAATAAGAAAACATTACTACTACTACTGCTACTACTACTACTACTTCTACTACTACTACTACTACTACTACTACTACTACTACTACTACTACTACTAATAAAAAAAATTACTACTACTACTACTACTACTACTACTACTACTACTACTACTACTACTACTACTACTACTACTACTACTACTACAAACATAACCACTCTCATTACATTAAACGCCATTAAGATCTGTCTCTCCCCCCCTCCCAATCTCTATATTTCTCCCACGGTGACCCAATTATGACCCTCTTCTGCAGCGCCTCTGCTGGAGTGTTTCGTCCTCCTGAGGTGGCTGACCGTCATAAGGGAGACAGAGACAGGAGTGTTGATGGGGACCGGGGGCGGCAGACGGCGGTAACAGCCACTTGTCTTCGCCTTAACGACCGTCACCCAACAACCTAAACAAGTGTTATGTGTTGAGTAGGAGGAGGAGGAGGAGGAGGAGGAGGAGGAGGAGGAGGAGGAGGAGGAGGAGGAGGAGGAGGAGACAGGAGACGCAAATTAATGTTTCTAAGCCGACTTAATTTTCAAAGGAGAAAGAATACTAAGGAAAGAGAACAATAATAGATCTCTCCTGGTTCATACTATGTCGTTTTGATGGTTAACAAATTGTAAATCTAAACAAAGACTGGTAACCGTGGAGGATTAGGTGAGAGGAAAAAGAGAAGGACCAGAAGAGCGGGAAGGAGAAGGGAACGTAGCACAAAGAAAGAGGAAACAATAAATGCCAAACTTTTACGACTGGAATTGTAAAAAAAAAAAAAAAAAAAAAAAATAAGGAGAAACGAAAGGCGAGGTAGAGACGAAGGAATATCAGGAGACAGGAGGAAAGAAATACAAAGATGGAGAAAGCGAAGTAATATGACCAGGAAAAGAAGAAGAGGACCAAAAGGAAGAGAAGGAGGAAGAGGAAGAGGCATACTCCAAACAATACACACATAATAATACCAGATACTACAGGAATAAACTTCAAACGAACTCTTCACATTCCCCCTTCAAAGTTTCAGGAATTTTGTATTGACATTATTGAGAGAAAGAAATATCTGCCCTTCGTAATAACAGCTCACATTATACTACCACTACTACTACTACTACTACTACTACTACTACTACTACTACTACTACTACTACTACTGATGAAAAAACCTTCAATCCTGTAACAAAACCACCAAAAAGAATCATAAATCAGAGAAAAGACAGAAAAATAAAGCAAACAAGGGAGAAAAATAAGAAATAGTGAAAAAGGGGATCAAAAGGCAGAGAGAGAGAGAGAGAGAGAGAGAGAGAGAGAGAGAGAGAGAGAGAGAGAGAGAGCAGTAAGAAAGAGGTGATGAAAAATTGTTGGTAAAGAGGGTGAAAGTTAAAGGAGAACGGAGGAAGGAAAGGATGAAGTGAGGAGAGGAAGAAGAGGAGGAGGAAGAAGAGGAGGAAGTTGAGGAGGAAGGAGACGAAGAGAGAGATGGATGGAAGCATAAAAGGGAAGAGAAAGGAGAGGTAATGACACACTTAATGTTGAAGACTTGATCAGCGTGTAAAGTGTGAGCGTTGAGAGAGAGAGAGAGAGAGAGAGAGAGAGAGAGAGAGAGAGAGAGAGAGAGAGAGAGAGAGAGAGAGAGAGAGAGAGAGAGAGAGAGAGAGAGAGAGAGAGAGAGAGAGAATTATCATAAACTATAACTAGGTGAATCTCTCTCTCTCTCTCTCTCTCTCTCTGTAGGAGGATGGATTTGGGAAGGAAGTGCAATAACATAAGAAAAACAATAATAATAATAATAATAATAATAATAATAATAATAATAATAGTAATAATAATAATTTGATTGAAGAACACAAAAACAGATGACTGGAAGAGAGAGAGAGAGAGAGAGAGAGAGAGAGAGAGAGAGAGAGAGAGAGAGAGAGAGAGAGAGAGAGAGAATCACGTAGTTATAAGTTAGTAAGAATCTATCATTCCCCCACCCCCTCCTCTAACACCTCCTCCTCCTCCTCCTCCTCCTTCTCCTCCTCCTCCTCCTCCTCCTCCTCCTCCTCCTCCTCCTCCTCCTCCTCCTCCTCCTCTTCCTCCTCAGCCCCATCTGCCTCTCCCTCCTCGCCAGCGATGCGTCTCAATCCTCCTTTTGAAGTTGGCGGTCACAGATCAATAATGTAACAAAAAGGCGACGCCACTCGGACCAACGGTTAGCTGCAGCATATGGACACTTCCCCCAATTGTTACTCTCTCTCTCTCTCTCTCTCTCTCTCTCTCTCTCTCTCTCTCTCTCTCTCTCTCTCTCTCTCCCGGAGGTCGATTTCTTGAGTGGTGAGGTGGGAAAGTTGCTTCGTCTAATGGGATGTATTTTGCACAGGAGTGGGAGTAGGAGTAGGAGGAGGAGGATGAGGAATAGGATGAGGAGGAGGAGGAAGAGGAATACGGGTAGGAGGAGTAGGAGGAGGAAGGAAAAGAGGATGATAAAGATGAGAAATATCGATTTTGGTTCAGGTGTCCCTCGCGCCCTCTATGTCAACCCCACCCCTCACCTCCCCCAGTGTCCATGCCCCTTTTTTCCTTCGCGTGGGTCCTTCCATGCCCTCTCACACAATGTTTTCCAGTCCATTATTCCATCCTTCTCTCTCTCTCTCTCTCTCTCTCTCTTTCTGCACGGTAAGCACTTCACTTCACCACATTTCTTTCTCATTTTTCTTGGTGATGCTTTAGACAAAATCCCTTCGCTGCGTGACGCTCTATCGCTGAAGACTTTGCCATCCCGCAGCACCTCTTCAATATTTCTGAGTGTTCCCGAGGGAGCCTCAAGCCCGAGCAAGCGAGGATGACCTTCATTATTACAGCTCCTCGACGATACAAGGGAGGAAAAAGGGGGTCGGCAGCCACATAACTTGCCGAAAAGGTCATCATGGCAGGAGGAGAAAGTAGAGAATGTGTGGGTGTCTTGAACCAGTATACTCTTAGTTCCTGGATGCTGGGATCGGTGCATAGGTGAGGTGCATAGGTGAGGAGTAGCAGTGGCGTGAGGATATGCAAGAAGCGGAAACAATAGAGAACGTGTGGGTGTCTTGGTTCAGTATTCTCTTGGTTCGTGGTATTGGTGTTTACTCATAGGTAGGAAGTAGAGGTGATGTTGTGAGGGTTGTGAGGCAGAGTAGAGGGTACACTATAGAATTAGACGTCTTAGAGTGGTATTTTTGCAGGTGTTATGCGTTGATGCAAACGTGATAAACATGAAGTAAGGATGAGATACAGATGATGTTTAACAGATACTAAGGAAAAAAAGAAAGGAAAACAAGGAATAAACACAAGGCTTAGTTAGGGCAACATCCACGAAATCATGGCAGATATGAAAAAAAAAAATGCAAAAATGATAGATAATAAATGAAAAGTACAAGAACTAGAAGATACTTATAAGATGAAACAGAAAAAAAAAAAAACTAGAGAACAAGTAGCCATGTTAGTAATGAAGAAAAGCTGAGAGATACAAGATGACAGGTAGGGAAAATACTCTCAGGAACTTAAGTGAAAGCACACACTAATAAAAAAAAAAAAAACTGAAAATGATGAAAGAAGAAATACAAGAGACAGTAAAAGAAAGATAACTAGATAATAATAACCATGTAGAAGGATATACAAGATATAACAGATAAAAGAAATGTGAGAAAGTGTGAGGAAAAGACAAAATGCGAGAGAGTGAAAAAAGTCAAAGGATGGCAGAAGAGTTGCATAAGAGTGAGAAAAAAAAATATTCACCCCAAGACGGATATCGGAACATAATGAAATGGAAAAGCAATAAACACGCGATATAGATGAGATGAAGAGGATGAAGGATTGGGAAGAGAAGCATGAGGAGGAAGACGACATTGCTAATAACATATACTAATGAGGGCAGTAGTGAGGTGATAACGACGGCGCGAGGTGATGCAGGTTAATTGGACGGGACAGGTGAGGGTGCTAATACTGACGGTAATGACCCAAGGGACGAAGCTTGGTTAATTAACTCCCTCACAAGATGAGTTAAGTCTTGCCCTGCTTTGCCTGACGGAGGGCGAGGCAGGGCGAGGCGAGGAAAGAGGTGCCAGTGAGGACAGACCTAAAGACAAAGCTTGTACGAGTATTTTCTTTTATCATTCCCTAAATTTTCTCTGGTCTGTATATTTTTGTGGGAGAGATGGCCGTGTGGTGAAGCATTTGGATAAGTTTGTTATGTTGTGTTGGGATTTGCAGGTCTTAAGATATATTTGGTTACTTGGTTTGAAATTACCTAACCTAACCTAACCTTACCTAACCTAACCGAACCTATCACTGTTTTACTTTACCTGGCTTCACTAATCTTGTGTCTGGATAGGTTAGGTTATATTGAATCAGGTAACCTCCTCTAATCTAATGATATGTAACTTTATACTGTCCAGAATTATCTTGTCTTATATATTTCCTAAACTATAAAGATCTGAGATAAGATTCAACCAAACCGAAATATTCAGATTTTACTTCTACCTTATCTTGCCTAACTTAACGTAACCTTACCCACACAAATCCAACCTGACATACACATAAGAAACACCCAGAGTAACTAATTATCAAAATGTACAAGAAAAAAAATGACAGTTTCCCATTACATTGTACATTCGTAACTTCAAATATAACCTAACCAAACTTACCTTATTACTTATTTTGCCTAACCTAACTTAATTCTAATCACAATATTGTAACCTAACATAAAAACCCACTTCAATTTAACTTATCTTCTCACCACTCCAATCTAAGACACATTAAAATTAATACACCCTAAGGTAAAAATAAATAAATAGGTAAATGAAATAAATAGAGATAATACAGCTTACACTACACGCCTTCCTCGCGACGGTGTTCACTTCGCTACGAGGAACAATGGCATGACTCCACATCTCTTCAAATGAACAGCTGTGTGTCGCGCCGTGAGTCTGCAGCGGCCGCAGCGAGTCACCTGACAGTTCCGTGACTCAGCAACACCGTCCCGTCATGCACGTCACGCCTCAATGACTGAATTTACTTTCCTTTCTTTTTTTACCTTCTTTGCATGGGTGAAATTGCACACTTAGAAAAAAAGGTTTAGAATAAAGAACTGGAAAGGATGTTGAATTGAGAGAGAGAGAGAGAGAGAGAGAGAGAGAGAGAGAGAGAGAGAGAGAGAGAGAGAGAGAGAGAGAGAGAGAGAGAGAGAGAGAGAGAGAGAGAGAGAGAGAAGAATCTGTTTTCTTTTGCACTTTTCTATTTCTTTTTTTCAGGAATGCCAAATATAAAGAAAGCAGAGAAAAAGAAAAGAAACGCCAGAATCTAGTATTTTTTTCTTTTTACCGGAATGAAATGCATGACAACATAAAATAGTCATCGGAAGAAAAGGAAGAAATGAAAAAGAAAATAAGAAATCTCTATATTTTCTTCATTTGTATGGCTTAAATAATGTGAAGATTAGGAAAGAATGGAGAAAAGTTAAACAATTTGAAAATGGACAAAAGTTACAAAATAAGATGTAAAAATAAATAAATAAATAAACAAGGATAAAATGTAAAATTGAAGATAACAAAGACACACATACAACTTAGCTTTAATTTAAGGATCCACGTTAGAAATGGGAAAATAATTAAAAAAACAACCATGAGAAAATAAGACATACGAAAAAATCAAGCTTAAAAACCTCAAAACGATTCCAAACCGCTTACATTCCAGCCTTCACTCTGAGCGCATCAATACATCACCATGCACAAGAACACCTAGTCGGAAGAGATCGACAGCAAAAGTAGTGGTGCTGCCAGTTTACCTGCACGTCATCACCATTGTGCACCCACCACCATCACCACCACCTGCCGTCCCCTGCCTCCGTTCCGTGCATGCCCGCCTCCTTCGCTGCGGCGCCGGGACACATGGGCGACGCGTGCACGAGAGCGCTAATCATAATAACCGATGCATAAAGGCCTCGGCAGAAAAAGGAGACAACCCACGTGCCCTCCTCTCTTTCCGCGCGTGAGTGAGGGGAGGAAAATGGGAAGGGCGCGCGGCAGAGGGGACGGCGAAGAGGGAGGGGAGAGGCTAAAAGACCAGAAGCAACAGTATAACAGTTGGCGAGTGGGGTCGGTCGTCTCTAAGGCTTTGTGTGAGGGGCGCGGCCGCCCTTCCCAGGACAGCTGCACCGCCCCGCTAGGTGATGGCCGCCTCCCCTCGCCCTCCCTTCGTCCCCTTCTTTTCTCTTCTCTTCTCCTCCTCCCCTCAGACGCTGCCTCTTAATGCTCCCCCCACCCCCCATCAGTACCTCCCTCCGTCCCCAGACCATTGCTGATCCTCTGATTCCTCTCCCACAGTCGCCAGTCCCTCTTGGGTCCTTATGACTTCACACCCTACAATCCACAAGTCGTACACCCTCCCGCCGCCCACCCTGTACTGTCACACCCCTTCAGTTCGCATCCTGGTTATTTCTTGAAGTTTTACACATTATATAACCGCGTTTGTATGACAAAATTAAGAAAACCCTGTATCCTTATATTTCCCATGGCACCAGACTTCATCCAGTGACCCAGTAGTCTTCCAAGCCCAGACAATGGGAACAACACAGTGCAGGGAGGAGGTGGTGATGGTGGCGGAGCTTCATAGAGGCAGTACACTAGGTCTGACTTGTGGTACTATCGCCAAGAGACACCCGCGAGGCTGAGTTTGTGCTGAGGACACGAGTTTGGGTTAACGCGACCTTGGCGAGTGCTCACAACACTCACGACAGGCCTGGGTAGCTGCCTGACACAGTGACCTCCTGCGGCGACCCGGCTTGTGGCCTTCTTAGATCACGTGATGCATAGACGAGTTCACTCCGCGCCCTGCTTCTCCTCATGTATGTCGCCCTTAAACTCTTGGTAGAGGAGCAGCTCTGTGTTCTGGATAAGTTCTTGTTGAGAGTGATTGTGAGTGCCTAACAAAGATATATTAGGCAATATCCAAACTCCTGGAATGATGTGGGTTAAAGTTTCGTACAATATTATGGTATAACAAACATGCACTAGTTAAGTTTCCTGAAGCCATCGGAAGGCCTGGTGGAGGGCTGCTGTGGGCCTAAGTTCCTTACAAGACCAGGGACAGAGCGCTAACACTTCCGCAGCCCCCCGCATGACTGACTCCCAGACGGGCACAAAATATCCGGTCTTCTCACACGCCGCTATCGATTATGTGTCCCTCTGAGCGTTCTTTATTATCAGCCTGGCCCCTTGCGCCCCACCCGCCCCGCCCTACCGCCGCCGCTGCTGCTGCTCCGGCCCCCAGGCTGCTGCTGCTGCTGCCCCTGCTGAGACTGTTGCCCCGCGCCGTGAAGCAGCTGCCTCTTCTGCACTGATAGATGTGTTTTTTGACGCGCATCTGTTACTCTTACCAGAAGGTGAAGACTGTCAAGTAAGCAAAAGAACGCTGATCTTATTCTCTTCACTACCAATGAGTCATGCACGAACCGATTCAATGTTTGTAATTCTACGAGTATTTCTGAAGACTGTCATGATAATTTTTATTTATTCTAATGATATATGGAAGAACATAAAAAAAAATAAACTGAAGATTGAATAATAAAGAGTTACAAACCGGAGATTGCTAAGAGAAAACACTGACACGAACATGCTAACGTTATCCTGATCACGGAGAAGAAAAGAACCATACATAGAAGATTTATCAAGAAAAATTTGAAGGTTGAAGAGATAATTATGCATTGAAGAGTGACATAAAGGGGACACACACACACATACACACAAACACACACACACACACACACACACACACACACACACACACACACACACACACACACTTTCTTACGACACAAGCCACGAATACGGAGGACAAAGAGGACAAAGTGGTGTTATTTCACATTGTCCCCCACAGTTAGGCAATCAAGAGGTTCATCGATTATCAAGTAATTTAGCAGGGCATGATTTTTATCTATAATTCTTCTTCCTGCCGCTGATCACAGGCGTTAAAATACCAAATAACTGACGCCGCTTGGCAATAAATGGATAACATCACTTGGGGTAAGGAAAGTAAAAAAAAAAAATTACTAATGAAGGAAATAAAGGTGAAATTTTCGGAATGAAGGAAGAGGAAGAGGGAGAAGGAAGAGGAGGAGGAGGAGGGAGGAAAAGGAAGTAGGAGAAAAAGTTATAGTTAATTAAGAAAGTGGAAATGAAACTATACACTGAAAATAATTAAGTTAAGGAAAGTGAGAGAGAGAGAGAGAGAGAGAGAGAGAGAGAGAGAGAGAGAGAGAGAGAGAGAGAGAGAGAGAGAGAGAGAGAGAGAGAGAGAGAGAGAGAGAGAGAGAGAGAGAGAGAGAGCAGATGGACATGAAGAAAGACGGCGAGGGGAAATTTTGAAAGAAAAAATGCGAGCGAGGAGACAAAGACGCAGGAGATTAGGAGGGGAGGCGCGCGGCCGTTGGATTATAAGAGTTACGTCGGGACGGGAATGACGGAGATGACGCACTGATGAACGCCCGCACACACACACACACACACACACACACACACACACACACACACACACACACACACACACACACACACACACACACACACACACACACACACACACACATACACACACACAAAGACAGGTGATGGCTGATAACAGTTCATTGACTCCAAGATGTGGCGCACGAAGACAACACGCAAACAGTTTGTCGGCAAATCAGTCAGTAAATCAATCACGAACATTTCCACTCATTTAACCAATCCTTCACCCATTAGAAAAGTCAAAATGATAAGAAAAACAAAGAAAGAAAACAAATTAGGTCCTTCCCGTGACTTCTAACAGCTAAAGTGAAAAATAAAAGAAAAGAGCAAAAGAGCAGAAGGAGAGAGAGAGACAGAGCAAGTTCGTTTCCTGGAGTGGCTGGTGCCGGCGGGTCGTCCCTTCAGTCCCCTCAGTAAACACATTACAGGGAGGGACGCAGCACGAGGGGGCCAACACGATGCCAGCCACACCGTCTCCTGAGGGGCGCTGCTCTCCACCACACTATAGCCTCGCCAGCCACAGGGAAGCGGTAATGACAGTGCAATAGACGTGATTACTGGAAGTGGCTACCATTGAAAGATATCATACAGAAAAAATAAATGTTATAAAAGGTATGTATTTACTCAATACCGAAGCATCAACATGACGGTAAGTATCGGAACCTGCGAGTATTTTCACCTGCACTATAAAAGGAAACTAAATCGTAAAGAATAGCAATCATAACACCATTGTATTTATTTGATTCTAGAGCATCTGCATCATAACTCTATCTTTGTACTGGACACTATCACCGCTGCCACCTGCTCACATTGAGAGAGAAGAGACCGTAAAGAATATATATAAAATGTATGAGTTTACTTGATTCACGCACATCATGATAACAATAACTACTGGACGCTTCAATCACTGTCACTTGCACCGTGAAAGTGACCACAGTGTGAAGGATATCGATCAGACAACCATTGTATTCACTTCATTCTGGGACATCTGTAAATAACAATAACTAGGTGTGTACTAGACGCTGCAATCTCCTCCACCTGCACCATGAAAGTGACCACAGCGTGAAGAATATCAACGAGAAAACGACTCTATTAACTTGATTCCGTGACATCAGTGTAAATAAAGGTAACAGCGCCATCTGCACTGTCAAAATAAGCACCAACTACATAGAATTCCGGTCACGAAACACAGAAATAAGAAAATCGTACTTTTTATCATGTACTCCGATCTGCGACAACAATGGCCACAACAACACCAACAACACCAACAACAATAACAACACCTGCGCTATCAAAGCCTCAATCACACAAAGACTACCAATCACAAAACAATGGAATGAAAACACAAGCATACAATAACAACGACAGCAACGCAACATCTGCACCCATTAATATAAACACCGCTCAAAGAATACCAGTCACAAATCACAGAAATAGAAACATCACCACCACCAACCACCACCACCACCACCACCACCACCTCTTCTTCTTTTTCTTCCTCTTCCTCCTCCACAACAGGAAACACTTTGTATATACCAGAGTCTGCTGCTGCACCACCAACAATAGCAACAAAGTCGACAAGGGAACAAAAGTGCAAATTCAATAACAAACAAAGAGGTTCTCCCCTTGCCTGCCTCCTCCCCTCCCCGCGGCCCGGTGTGGGTGTCACCTGTTGCTGGCACCACGTGGGTCACTCCGCTCCACACCACACCAGTGCCACGGCATCCCGGCTGTGACTCGCCTGCTCCTCCTTGCTCCTGTTCCTGCCTCAGTGCTGTGTCTCGTCTTCACTTTTACAGTTATTGTCAGGAATAAAAGTACAGTGTTTTTTTTTTCCGTAATCTTAAGTATTTGGTCTAGTAAAATATAGAAACTCATAATTTTCCTAGTTAATTATTTTTTGCTATGTTGAAGGCTTAAAAGACTTGAGATAGAAGGAAGACATCAAATGCCGAAGGGAATGTAGCATGTTACTCGATTTCTGACTTAAGTTTTGCTACACTTTACTAGCAGTGGTGTGAATTGCAAGTTCGATCGGCTTTCATCACAGTTTCTTAGTGGATAAAAAAAGGCAGTGTTTTCTTATAACCTAACCCAGCGTCACGGGACCTTAATGTTGTGTTACTATACCTCAATATATTCTCGTGTTTCTCTCTGAGCGGTTATCTTCAGACGAATTCAGACAGTGGTGTTTCTGAACATTCCTTTATCGGAGGTCGGGCACTGATTCTCATTCCCATGCAAACTCGACCCTTTCATGACGCACACTATGTAAAAGAATTCTTGCCGCAGTAATCTTTCAACCAAAATCAATTACCAATACTTTCCATTAGTTATCAGGGGCATCAGCATCACCGTAATCACCGAAAATCATCAGAGAGCTTGCGCGGAAACCCAATCTTGCATTTATAACCCTTTGCCGGGCCGTCCCTCGCTAATCCCAATCTTCCATTCAAAATTCAGCCTTAGATTCCCAACCAATCACCTTCCACCGCCCCAATTATCAGGCAGACCATCTCGCCCCACGGCCATGAGTGCCCCTTCCCTCTCCCCCATCCCTCTCCTCCCTCTCCCCTTAAGTCCCCTTCGGCTGACGCTCCCAAGCCTCTTCTTTTTTCATTTATATTTTTTCCCGCCTGGGTGTATAGACGCGACAGTGTCCCCTCGCGAGAAGAGAGGAGAGAACAGCCTGAGGGTTTGCTCGCCGTCCACCACCGCCACTACTACCCGAAGACCAACTCAGCCCTCTCATTGTCCCACTAACAACCCAGCCCAGCCACGCGTCTTCCTTTATACAACTCTCAGCTTGACTCCTCCTCCTCTTCTAGCTCAGGACCTTTACGTTTTTGCACTCGAGAGGGAGAGAGAGGCTGCAGGGTTCTAGTTGTGGCGAGGAACGACTCCACTGTCAACATAGGACCAGTTAACAGCAAGGCGGTTTGTTTGCCTGTCTGTCTGTCTGTCTGTTCCCCTTGTGTCTTGGTGGCCCATATGTTCCCCTCATTCCTTAGACCCCTATCTCTCTCTCTCTCTCTCTATCTCTTTCTCTTCTCTCCTCCCTCTTGTCCTCCCTTGTCTCTTCCCCTCGGCCTCCCCTCCTAGTTCTGTTACCTTCCCCCCACGATTCTCCTCTAGTCTTCTCTTTCTCTTTTTCCCCTCTTCCTCCTCCTCCTTCTCTTCCTCCTCCTCCTCCCCTCTTCTAATAGCGACTTTTATGACTGTGGGATTAAAGTTATTTGTATCTTGCAGACGAAGAGATCGGAGAAAACCTCATGTCTCCCCACAACGACTACCATTCAATAAACGGTTTAACAATATAAATGTTTTGGCCGAGGAATAAAACAAAGACTAAAAATCATAGTTGTATTAGGATGCATGCGTGAGTAACAGAGAGAGAGAGAGAGAGAGAGAGAGAGAGAGAGAGAGAGAGAGAGAGAGAGAGAGAGAGAGAGAGAGAGAGAGAGAGAGAGAGAGAGAGAGAGAGAGAGAGAGAGAGAGAGCGCAGAGAGGGAGAGGGTGCGAAAGAGGGGAAAAAGAAGGGGAAAAAACGAAAAGTAAAGCATGAAAACAATGGAGGGAGAGGGCGGGGCGGCGAGGCGACCTGACACCTTTGGCCTCACTGGGTCACCACATAACTGTTGCCCTTCTCTTTGTGTCTGTCTGTTTGTCTCCCTTCCTTCCTCCCTGTCCCACCTACCACCTTCCTTCCTTCCAGCACCCCTCTCTCTCTCTCTCTCCCATCCTCTCTCCCTCTTCGACTCCCAATATCTCCCCTCCTTTATCCTCAGACCTCGCCCCTTCCCGCACGCGCGCCGCCCCTCCCCACACGCGCCCAGGAACACGTGTTGTCGTCGGCGTTCCTCTTGGTTCCAGTCTCGTCCCCTCTGCTTCTCCTTACCCCTCGTTCTTTCCCTTCCAGCCGCCCTCTCCCTCTCTAGTATCCAGCTCCCCTCTTGCGCTCTCTCTATGTATGTGTGTGTCTCCCCTCCCTTTCCTTCCCTTCAAGACGTATCATTATGGGAGTTATGTGACGCACGCCTCATATAAATGGTCTGTGACACTTAATTATTGTTTGCTCGGGAAATTAATTGTGTCTGTGTGTGTCTCCTCTGATTTTCTTGGCTCAGTTGTGTTGTGTTGTGTTGGTGTGTTACATAGCTTGTGGTTCGTAAGTGATGGTAATGAAGGATGGCTTGGGGTGTTTTGCTGTTTGTTTTGTGGTTGTATTTTTGTTTGTTGTTTGATAAAAATGGGGTTTGTGGATGTATTTGTATGTGTTTGCGCTTTTGTTTGTTGTGTGTGTGTGTTTGTTGTGTTGGTGGTTGTGGTAATGATGGTTTTCATTTCCGTCATCTTAAGTTACCCTGTGTCGTGTTGTATTCTTGTTTGCTGTTGCAGTAAATATATTGTTGTTACACTTCCCTTCACCGTTGTTGTTGCTGCTGTTGTTCTTATTTATTTCTGCACTCGACCAACACAACCTCGGACCCACACACACACACACACACACACACACAAACACAGACACACACGGACGCACACATAGATAGATTGACCCAAGCACACACGGGCACATGAACCCACAGATCGGACCCACGCACACACACACACACACACACACACACACACACACACACACACACACACACACAGGGACGGATGGACGCGCCTCCCAATAACGCGTGATGGAGTGGTGACGTAATTGAACCAGCGCAACAAATGACTCGCTAATACTCTCATTTGCTTCCCTTTGCGGCGGCGGTGGCGGACATCTTTTCCTTCACTTCATAAAGTCCAAATTTTCTCAGACTGCCTTCCTGTCCATTACCCGCTCCTCCCCGCCTCTCCCTTTCTCTGGTGAGTCACGTAGCAGCCCACGCCGGGAGGACGCCTTCACCGACACCTCCAGAAAACTCTCACTTACGAGGGCACACGATGCGAGGTGAAAGTCAATAGAAAATACGGGACAAAGGTACATTAATTCGTTCTTTTCCTTTTTTTCTTACAAAGGAGCGTGAACGTGCGACAACTGGTGAGCTTTGGGCGTGACGTGTGGCGTCTTTTGAATGGAGGTATCGATTCGCGATGATGCAACAGTTTTCAAACCCTCAGGGACAGACGGAGAGGGACTGCTGGGGACTGCTGGGACTGTGAGGACTGCTGGCGATATTTTTGAAGCGGGAAGACAACTTTACTTTTTTATGTGTTGCTCTTGTGTTGCTCCTATGTACTCTGTAGTGATTAGTAAATAGTGTTTGATAAGATAAGAGGCTGTAAGAGCGACATGAAGGAGACTGAAAAACTGTGCTCCTCTTTCTTATTTTCCTCTTGTGTACTCTTCAGTGATAGAAAAAGGAGCGTCTGATGGGATGAGCAGCTGCAGGTGTGGCCTATAATGGGTGCTGAAGGGCGGAAGGTGATGGGGTGGCTCAGCGGCAGCCACGTTCCCACGCTGGCGGACTCCCTTCGTACTGCAACTCAGAGCCGCCGTCACGAGGGATGGTTCCTGTCCCGGCATTAAGCGTGATGTTCCTGATAAGGTTTTGTATTATTTCGTATTGTTTTGCATTCGCTGTTCTTCCTTTCCATTTAGTTTGTTGAGTTGGTGAAGTTGAAAAAAAAAAAACAAAGATAACTGGCCATTAAGAGTTGCGGATTGTTTTATATTGTCCCTTATTGTTTAATCCGTATAAGAAATTGGAAACGAAACTGATGTCTAGTTAAGATTTGTCCGTCTCTCACCTGTAATTTTCTTATTGTTAAAGTGAGGCGTCTTTCGCTGTGCGTTCTCCAGACAATTAGCGATGTCTATTAGAGTCAATTATCACGATTTTAGCTTGATTTCCCCTTGTTTCAATCCCTCAACAATCACTAGTTCATTTCTGTCCTTTAACCACGAAATGATAAAGACGAACACGCATATATACAAGGCCTGGTGAACATTGACTTCCTCCGCCTCGCTTCTAAGCCACCAAGAAGCATTTATTGGAGCATTTCATATAATCTCCCTAAGGATGAAGCACCACCAACAGATTCACCTTTCCACTCTAAGAACAATGAAGTAACTCTAAACTCTGAAACTAAGAACGAAGATTTAGAAAAAAAGGAAAGTCTTGTGACAGCTGAAGGGCGCCCGTCGTGTACATCCCCAGCAGGCAATGGGCGGAGTGACAGGTAGCACGGGACAAGCAGACAAGGACACACCTGACGGGGATCTAAGACATTAAGGATTTAAAACCGTAAACTATTCCAGACACTACGACTTTCCATGATTCCTGCAGGAGTTAACACAAGCGACATATGCAACCTCAGAATTCCGGCGTCCTACCTCCGTCTCTTTTATTATACATGTCGTGGCGCCCTCCCGGGAGACAGTGTTGCCTCAGGCCTGAGACGTCTGTCCGCGGAGCACCGGACGCTGACAACAACAGTGAGAAAAAGGAATGCGAGAAGAAAATAGGGAAACAAAACTCAAGAAAATGATATCTGGCCAAACGTGAAGTGAAAACAGGCAGCAGTAGCAGAAGCAGCAGCAGAGGCTGCAGGGAGGCAGTAAGAGGAGTCGGCCATGAAAGCTGTATATTATTTCCTTGATAATATTGGTGCACTTTCACAGCCACCAAGGATTGCACCATTTATAGAAAGACGTAGGTGAAGGTCGTGCTTGCTTTACGATCTGAAGCATATATCATCGGCTGGACTTGGCAATTCCATTCAAAATTCATAAACGCTAAGCTTGGGGGGCGGCGGCTCGGAGCGAAGCCTTGGGACGATTTTGAAGTCTCCAGCTCAGCACAGCAAGTGGAGGACAATTCCCGGGAGCTGCTCAGAAACTGCACTTACTATTTCATAACCAGGAAAACCGGACCCGAAATACATTACAATTACTATTACTCTCATAAACTCCACCTGAACTCAATCAGACGAGCAAATAATCTGAATAACTTTCTTTCTCCTTAAAACATGACTACACATTTCTCTTGTGTCTCTGCATACGGCCAGCAGCAGCAGCGTCCACCTCCCGACTTTTTGACCAGAAACTTTGGGATGGAATAACCTTCATCAACAAGTCCATAGGGAAGATGCCTCCAGTGGCTGTCCTCGTCTTTAAATTCTCAAAAGGCTGGACCATCTTGTCCGGGGTCTCTAAAACACACCCTCCAGTGAACACGGCACGCGGACGAACACCAAATTCTTGTTGGTGCTTTTTCATCCTCGCTTTGAGTCTGTCTTTCGCTTTCTTCATGGCGCTGAAAAAACGGACAGAGGCAACAGGAAATATTTGGAAAGAGGGCGACCGGGAAGGCGCATCAAAGTTTCACGTGACGGAAAGCCGAGACAAGAGAGCCACCAGACTCAGGGAGAAGAAAACACAAAAATGGATTCAAGCAGAAAAAGAAAAGGGGGAGAAAGATTCACAAAGAAAAGAAGTTATCAATAAACAATAAGGGTGTATGCGACAAAATAATGCATGCGATGGGAACCCAACTCACAGGGACGTGGATTATGTATACTGTTACACCTTCGGAGCGGAAGTATGTATGTATGTATACTTAGGTTCGTAGCTGGTGAGAAAAATATGATGTAGAATGAAAAAAAAAAAAAAAAATACAAAGAAAATTGAAAGAATATGATATACATCGGAAGTGAGGCGAAATGTAAGAGAGAGAGAGAGAGAGAGAGAGAGAGAGAGAGAGAGAGAGAGAGAGAGAGAGAGAGAGAGAGAGAGGAGAGGAGGGAGGAAGGGAGGGAAGAGTAGGAGTGGGGGGGAGGTGGTCTCAGCGATGGAAGGGAAAGAGGACAAAAGAAAAGGGGCGTGAGAGGGGAGAAAAAAAGTAGTGTGGGGGTAATTTGGAACTCTCAAGGGAGGACGGAAAGAAGAATAAATTTGATTAGTTGATCCGGAGACTGTAATGTAAGTTGTGACCACCACCACCACCACCACATCCACCGACACACGAACCAAGGACCGCGACCAAGAAACGAAGAGCTCTTGAAGAAAACGGAGACTAGGTGAAAGAAAATGACGATACTTCATAGCTGGGGACTGAGGAGAGGAGAGGAATAGGGTGGCGGGTCGCTATACCGGGGTGAGGGGAGACCAAGGGGAAGGCCAGGAGGGGAAAGGGGAAGGCCACGTGTTCAATGTACGCAGGCGACGACATCAAGACGCCACTGTCGCCACATATTGCCGACGCCGCCCCTGGGAAGGCACGGGAAGTGATGACAACTAAGGCTGGAGGGAGGGTGACGGGGGAGAGGAGAGGGAGGAGAGGGGAGGAGAGGGGAGGGAAAGGAGGAGAAAATAGGGAAAGGGGATAGAGAGTTGAGGAAAATGGGTATAGAGGGGAAGGGGAAGGAAAGAGGGGGTGAGGCAGGACAGAGGGGAGAGAGGAGGAGAGGTAGATTGAAAAGGAGCAGTGGGGAAGAGGAGGGAAATATTGGGGAGATGAGCAGAGAGGAAGGAGAGGAGGAGACGGGAGAGGAGAGCAGAGCGGTAGAGGGGAAAGAGGGGAGGAGAAGGGAAAGTATAGGAAATAAAGAAAAAAAGATTGTAAATTAATAGTGACTGTTTCCTTATTTCAATCTTTTTTTTTATTTCTGCTTGATTATTTACTTTCCTATTTTCTATTCTACTTGTTTCTATTTTAATATTCTTTTGAGTTGCCTTTTCCTCGTTTACATGCAGGAAAAGTCTTTTTGCTCCTGCATTTATCTTTTTTTTTTTTAAACTCGTGTTACTCGTATTTTCCCCATTCTTTGAAATGTAACTTCTATATTTAAATCTCTCTCTCTCTCTCTCTCTCTCTCTCTCTCTCTCTCTCTCATGAGATAACAATAGCAGCAGAACTAGTAGTAGTACTAGTACCAGTAGCGGTAGTAGTAGTAGTAGTAGTAGTAGTAGTAAGAATAATGACAATAAAGCAACAAGAATATGCTTTATCAGGTGCTCACCACAACGCAACCCGGAGATAATCAGCACAACACAAGCCTCAAGCCGTCCCTAGGGACAGGCCCCGGCGAGGAGAGAGAGAGAGAGAGAGAGAGAGAGAGAGAGAGAGAGAGAGAGAGAGAGAGAGAGAGAGAGAGAGAGAGAGACAAGAGGGGAAGAAGGGAAGGGGGTAGAATTTTGATGGTGTTGTGTTGAAGGGAGTGAAGGAAGACGTAGGGGAGAAAGAGGGAGAGGGAGAGGGAGAAGGAAGGGAGAGAGGATGGGATAAAAGGGAGATGGTTAAAGGAGAGAGAGAGAGAGAGAGAGAGAGAGAGAGAGAGAGAGAGAGAGAGAGAGAGAGAGAGAGAGAGAGAGAGAGAGAGAGAGAGAGAGAGAGAGAGAGAGAGAGAGAGAGAGAGAGAGAGAGAGAGGCTTAGTGATAGGAGACAGGGGAAAAAATGGAAACAAGAGGAAAAGGAGGAGAGGGGGAAAAGGAAAAAGGGAGAGAAAGAGATTATGAAAAAAAAAACATATGAGAGAGAAAGATGAAATGAGACAGAAGGATAATGAACGTAGGAGACAAAAATGCAAAGAAAGAGAAG
Organism: Portunus trituberculatus; assembly: GCF_017591435.1. Taxonomy (NCBI): domain Eukaryota; kingdom Metazoa; phylum Arthropoda; class Malacostraca; order Decapoda; family Portunidae; genus Portunus; species Portunus trituberculatus. The sequence goes on from NC_059293.1 coordinate 13,380,551, forward strand.
AGGGATAAAGAGAAGAAAGATAGAAGGAGAAAGGGATGAAAACAAAGAAGGATAAGGAAAATTACGTAAAAAAGACTGCAGAGAGAGAGAGAGAGAGAGAGAGAGAGAGAGAGAGAGAGAGAGGCGGAAGCAGTGATGGAAAAACACGCTTATGACACAATACTTATATCATTCACTCACTCTATATTGTGGCGCTTAATATCTTTTTTTCAATTTTTCTCTTACATTAGGAACTGACACATAATGCACATAATTCCCAAACACCTCTGCGTTGCACCTCTCCACATTCAAAACGCTCTATAGTTGAGGTTACACGAGTATTTAACCTCTTCAGTACCATGACGCGTTTCTATATTGACTCTGCTTACTATATGGTGATTTTACACACCTTTAGAAACTCATGGGGGGATTAAAATAGTGAAGACTGTGGCTATTAATCTTCTGACCTCCATAGACCCTTCCTAATGTCAAAAAAATGGTCTAATCATGCACAAATGTCAAGGTAAATATGTGTCTCAGTATCAAAAGAGTTAAGGATGTTTTTTTTTTGTGGTTTTGGTGACAGATTAACAAGATTTCTACATCATTAACAAGAGAAACACCCTTGACAACCCGGCTTATCATCTATGTGCCCTTCAAACACGTGCTGGTGGCAAAAGCGACGAGCAGCAATGCATCTCCTTAAAAACAATCGATATTTCGCGTGGTATTTTGGGGCAAACTCCAGCTTGCCTTTGAGCGTCATATTGTCCTTTCTCCTCCTCCTCTCTCCATCCTCTCCTCCTGTCCTAGCCACCCCCCCACCCCGCCCACCCATCACTGCAGCCTGCTGACGCCCCAAAGGCCTATTAATGAGACCTTAGGGAATAATCTCTCTCTCTCTCTCTCTCTCTCTCTCTCTCTCTCTCTCTCTCTCTCTCTCTCTCTTTCTGCGAAAAGTGAATGAAGTAATGACAGAAAATGAAATACAAAGCAGGAAACGAAACTATGAGAGAGAGAGAGAGAGAGAGAGAGAGAGAGAGAGAGAGAGAGAGAGAGAGAGATGTACACAAATTCTATGATAATAAACGCGCGCATACACACACACACACACACACACACACACACACACACACAGAGTGAGAGAGCAAATAGGAAACCATACATTTTTGGAGACCAGTTAACCTAATTTTGCGCTCATGATTCCACCATGTTTCCCATTATCCGTGTGATGGGAGGGGAGAGGCCTTGGGTGATTAATAGACAGTGGTAATGGCGGTGGGGACGGGGTGTGCATGAGGCTAGCGGTAATAACAGTAGTAGTAGTAGTAGTAGTAGTAGTAGTAGTAGTAGTAGTAGTAGTAGTAGTAGTAGTAGTAGTAGTAGTAGTAGTAGTAGTAGTAGTAGTAGTAGTAGTAGTAGTAGTAGTAGTAGTAGTAGTAGTAGTAGTAGTAGTAGTAGTAGTAGTAGTAGTAGTAGTAGTAGAGCAGGATTAGTATTAGTATTAGTATTATCATCATCAGTAGTAGTAGTTGTAGTAGTAGTAGTAGTAGTATTGTTGGTGACTATAACGGAAGGGACGACTTATAATAGTTTGTTCTGACGATCGCATATTAGGGATAGGAGAAGGAGGTGATAGAGGGAATAACATTCTTGTATTTTGAAACACTTAGTTCTCTCATCACCACTATTTCTTAAGACCACAAAGACTATTAGCTTCAATTCCAAGACCATTTCTCCAGTTAACAATGTAAAAACCTTACCGATGTGTCACTAGACCCTTAAAAACACACTTCAAAACATGTAGAGCCTTTTTAAACAAGTAGTGATGAAGCGCAGAAGCGTTTCACAATATGGGCTTGACTGGTGATGAATGAGGGATGCATGTGGTGAGCGGCGGAGGCAGGGGCGGTGGTAGTGTCACAGGAGGAGGTTAAGTATGCAATGCACCACTCATCCACGTCGAAGCGGGGAGAGATCGGGCCCCGCACCACGCTATCAGCCCAAACACATGCATTATAGTAATTTGGCGAGCGATGACGTGGATGAGTATCTTCTCTACCCGACACGCCATGAGGAGGAGGAGGAGGAGGAGGAGGAGGAGGGAGAATGTTGCCGATCTCCAACCAAAATGAAGTGCAGGAAGGTGTTTCGTGTGTGTGTGTGTGTGTGTGTGTGTGTGTGTGTGTGTGTGTGTGTGTGTGTGTTATCATGCACGCGGGACAGGAAAGGCCACGACGCGGGATCCTTATCATGGTTTCCGGGGGCCGAGAGGGAGAGGAGGGAGAGGAGGGAAAGGAAGAAGAGGGTGTCATGAATTTACTATCTCTATACCCTCACTCCAGATTGTGGATAAAAGCAGCACCAGATTGAAACTTACTTATGCTAATGTTTGAGGGAGACACAGCACATGGACAGGAGGAGGAGGAGGTACAGATCTCTCTATCACTTGACATGTAAAACAGCAGCGGGACAACATGCAATCACTGAGTGTTATTATACTTGATAACTTATCCTGGTTTTAGGAAGACTGCACGTGGCAATAATTACCTGACATCACTTGCGCGCACACACACACACACACACACACACACACACACACACACACACACACACACACACAAACACACAATTTTGGTTACTAGCTCATGTTCTTTTTATTTTTTCATTAAAACTTATAGATCCGTAATAGAATCGTTTTGCTTCTTGATTTGCTTTAAATTCGCTATATTCTGTTTCACATTTGCCTCAAAGAAAGCACGTATATGTATACTCAGGTGTACAGTAGCAGGTGTGATCAGCTATACTCATCATTAAACATAAGTATCACCAAGGGTGGCTAGACATGATTACTGAGCCGCAGGTAAAGCTACATGTAAAATACAGGTGTGTTAGAGGGGTACATATTCCAATTCAAGGGAATATCTATGGCAATATACAAGTGTGCATGTAATAAACTCCAGAATAAGGTAATTGCTAACGGTTAGGTTCGGTAAGGTTAGGTTAGCAATGAATCAGTCAAAGTTATATCAGCGCTACCGGTGGAAATTACAGAGCGTTGAACTACATGAACCTACAGGTGTGCCTAAGTATATACTGAGACACGTGTGTAGTTTGCTTTAAAAAAAAAATAAAATATAATAGCATCTCCTCCTCCTCCTTCTCCTTCTCCTCCTCCTCTTCCTTCTGGTCTAAGCAGGAGCAGCAGCAGCAGCAGCAGCAGCATCCCTACCAAGCCATCCTCTTTAACGCTTCGTGTTAGCAGCAGGTTAATTTAAACACAGATTATAATTTACCACAAAATCACCCTTCCCTCCAATCCTCTCCTTCCTCCCCTCTACTCTCTCTCTCTCTCTCTCTCTCTCTCTCTCTCTCTCTCTCTCTCTCTCTCTCTCTCTCTCTCTTTGTAACCCTTTCTTCCTCTTCTCATCTCCTTCCTCTTCTTCTCCTCCTGTCGCTAATTCATTTGCTTCTTTATCCAATCTTACCATTGTTTCATTCGTTACATTACACGCTTTCCCTCACTCACACACACACACACACACACACACACACACACACACACACACACACACACACACACACACACTCTCTCTCTCTCTCTTATCCTTGAATCTCCCCTCATTTCCCCTCTTCCGTCTCATTTGAGCTTCCCCTTTCCGCCTGCCCGCCCTCTAGCCACCCCGCCCGTCCCCTCCCTTCACTGTGGGCGGCATGACAAGCACTGCAGGGAACACTTTGAACACCTTCTCTTTACAAATATCCCTTCCTTGTGCATGCAACGCGCCTCAGCCAATGCTCAGGGGATGCTCTCGCTCTCTCTCTCTCTCTCTCTCTCTCTCTCTCTCTCTCTGGTACCGAGAAAAATCCTGACTCTCTCTCTATCTGATATTCTTTAATTCTTCTCACACTCTTACACCTTTTTCTTTTCTTTTCTTTTCTTTTTTAAGGTTGTAGTTAAGGTAAGTTTTTTTTTGGTACATGGATTTTCTATTTTTTTCTTCGCAGGACACTGAGGTGATAAGTTAGATGGTTACACGTGCTTTTTTTTTTTTTCATATTGGTGATGTAGAATCTGCTAAGTTATTACTACAATTAGGAGGACACCATTGACAACAACCAGAACTTAACCCAACCTAACCTAATTCAACCTAACCTAACCAAACCTCACCTAACCTATATTATTACAAGAATGAGGAAAACACCATTGGGAATCACCAAAACTTAATCTAATCATAACCAAACCTCACCTAACCTAAAAAAAAACATTGAAAACCACCAAATCTTAACAAAACCTAATTTAATGTAATCTAACCTAACCAAACCTCACCTAACTTAAATTATTACTAGAATTAGGAAAACAATATTGGGAACCTCCAAACTTAACCTATCCTTACCTAATCTAATTTAACATAACCAAACCTCACCTATCCTAAATTATTAATAGAATCCTGAAAAAAAAAAACATTGAAAGCCACCCAAACTGAACCCAACCTTACCTAACCTAATCTAACATAACTAAACCTCACCTAACCTTAATTATTACAAAAATCCTAAAAACGCCACTGAAAACCACCCAAACCTAACCTAACCTAACCTAATCTAACCAAACCTCACCTAACTTCACCCAATTCACTAACAACCTAACCTAACCTAAGCTAGTCCAACTTAACGTAACTTTGCCTAACCTAACCCACGGCGACTTAAACTAACCTAACCCAATAACCTACCTTATATTTCGTGGGTGTATTGTTTACCTAAGAGTCTAGCCAAATATCTGAGTTTATATATATATTCCCTGTGGTCTTTACACTGTTTTGGCTCGAAAGATGGTATGGGAATGTGTGTAAATGTATGTACGTGTTTCTTTTTAGTGATTGTATGTATCTATATGTATAAAATGTAGTGAAATGTGAAGGAAATTTTGTAATGTATTTTTGTTTTACATGCTGGAGAAGTCAAGGAAATATGATAAATAAATAGTTTTTATTTTTACTTTTCATTTTTATTATTTTTTTTTTACCTATGAAATATTACGATTAAGTTGCAACACACACACACACACACACACACACACACACCCTCTCTCTCTCTCTCTCTCTCTCTCTCTCTCTCTCTCTCTGATAATATTCTATTCTTTTCTTTTATTTATTGTTTTACATGTTGCAGAAATAGCATAAAGAATAACTATATTTTATTTCTTCTTATCCTTTGGCATATTTGAGGTTGAATTATAGTGTCGCTTCTCTGTGAGTCTGTGTATCATCTGTTTGTGTTTGTGTCTGTTTTCTTTTTCTATTCATTCAGTTTTAATTGTCTGTATTCATTTCCTGATTCCGTCTCTCTCTCTCTCTCTCTCTCTCTCTCTCTCTCTCTCTCTCTCTCTCAGTTGAATAAACTCCATAAATGTTTCCCTGTACACACACACACACACACACACACACACACACACACACACACACACACACACACACACACACACACACACACACACACACACACACACACACACACACACACACACCATGCCCCCTCTCTATTTTCTCAACCGCTTTTAATTCTATTTTCTTCCTTTTCTTCTCACTCTCCCTCACTCCCCTCTTCCTCTCTCTTTACATCCTTGCCTAGTGTATACCTTCCTCAGTGTACTTCCCCTCACCACCACCACCACCACCACCACCACGAAGGTACTCTCTGCTATCCTTGGGAAGACCAACCCTTGTGCTATTAGTTTCCTACAACAGATATCCTTGTTGTAGTGGCGAACATGCAGGCTTGTTGGCTTGATGTGTGTGTGTGTGTGTGTGTGTGTGTGTGTGTGTGTGTGTGTGTGTGTGTGTGTGTGTGTGTGTGTGTGTGTGTGTGTTTGTGTGTGTTTTTCTCGTCTTCTGTTTCTCTTTTAGTTTCTTTTCCTCATCTAGTTTTCCTTTTGCTTTTTTCTTGTCTTAATCCTTCTCCTCCTCCTTCGTCTTCTTTTTCCTCTGTTTCTATTTCTTTTTATGTAAATTTCCTTCCTGTCATTTATTCTTGTTCTTCCTTTTTCTCATACTCCTTTTCTTCTCTTACTTGTCTGTTTTCTCTATTTGCTTGAAATTTGTTCTTATTTGTTCTAAGTATTCTTTTCTTTTCATCTTTTCCTTTTCCTTCTCCTTTTTTTTTCTCCTTATACTTACTCATTTATTTCATCATATTCCTTCTTCACCTTCCTTTGCTTATTTTCCACCTCCTCGTCTTCATTTAATTCTCCTTCTCTTCTTCAATCACGTTCTTGAATTAACCTTCCTCCTCTAACTGATCCAATTCCCACTCCTTGTCCTGGCCTTCACTCTGCAAACCCTTCTCCTCCTTCTGCTAATACCTCCATCTTCTGCTTCCCTGTCCTGCTAATCCACCTACTCCATCTCCTCCTCCTCCTCCTCTCCAACTGCTTCTGCTAATCTTCCACCAAGTCCACCTCCAACTCCTGCTGCTGCTCCTCCTCTTCATCCCAGTTGGCACGCCCACGATCACTATCACGGCCCGAAACGTCAGATATTGGTGTCAATCCCCCTTCAGGCCACGACACCTGGGCAGGAACCTCTCGCATGTCTCCAGGAATATCAGAGTAAGTGATCTCCCCCGACTAGGCGCGGATAGGACGAAGTTACGAGGCACGGTCCAAGGGAATTCCGCTCCTAAGGGCCTGGGAGGGCTTATCACCGTCTTAATGCGAGGGGGAGAGCGGGTCTAATCTGCAGATCAATTTGGAAGTTCCGATATAGCTAGGGAGTCACACAGCTAATGACCTATTTAGCGCTGGCCTGGGAGAGAGTGAGAGAGATGGAGAGAGGGTGAAGGAGACTCTATTAGGATATGTACTGTATCTTCTGAGGACCCCATGGATTTCCTTGTTCATGCTTCAAGACGACAGGGCACGGTCAGGGTGGGAGGATTACCAGAGTGAGTGACTTCGGGTGTGGAAAGGTCCGTCTTAGCTGCTCAAGGTGAGAGAGACAGCAGCAGGGAAGGGAAGTGAGGACGGGATGCAAGTGGTTGGTGAGGCTGAGTGGTGGTAGACTGTGTATAGGTGTGAGTGGGAATTAACAACCTTCAGTACCATGACGCTTCTCCATATTCATTCTGCTTACTATTTGGTGATTTTTATGCAGCTTCAGAAACTTATGCGGGGATTAGAATAGTGAAGACTGTGGCCATTAATCTTCTGACCTCCATACACCTAATGTAAATGAAATAGTCTAATCGTACACAAATCTCAAGGTAAATATGCGTTCCAGTACTGAAAGAGTTAAGATGAGTGGGGAGGTGAGGCTGAGTAATGACATATGGACAAGTGAAGATTCGTATGGTGAATAAGGATGATATATAGTGAAGGTGAGTGAAGTGAAGGTACAACGCTATAGTGTACGTACAATATATATCTATTTCTTATAATGAATATGAGCGGAGTGAGTAAAAACGAAGATGAATAAAGGAAGATGAGATTGAGATTTATACAAATGGTAGATGCAATAGTTGAAATAAAAATAACATTACCTTGATGTTAGGTAAAAATATGAGGAATTACTGAAGTGAATAAAACCAGAACAGGAGGAGGAGGAGGAAGAGGAGGAGGAGGAAACGAAGAAGATTAGGAAAGCAAGACCACAGAGAAAGAGGAGATGAAAATTAATCAAAAAAAAAGAATAGAGGAGCAGGATGCAAAGGATGAGGAAGAGGAGATGCAGATGAGAAAGAAGAGTAGGAGGAGGAGGAAGGAGGGAGAAAAGAAGGAAGAAGAGATTAAAATAAGCAAGGAAACACAAGTAGAGGAAGTAAGAGAAGGAAGAGAATCCATCCGGGAAAGAGAGAGAATGATACCTGGAGGAGACAAAATACTCTCCTGCTTCCTCCTCCTCCTCCTCCTCCTCCTCCTCCTCCTTGTGACGAAAGAAGAGAAGGAGTGAAAAGAGGGGAAGACAGGATGCGGGAAGAGAGAGAGAGAGAGAGAGAGAGAGAGAGAGAGAGAGAGAGAGAGAGAGAGAGAGAGAGAGAGGTAATAAAAAAAACCAGTGAATTCAAATAAAATATGTTCAACTAATTCTTTTTATTCGTCATGCTTCTCCTTTCCGTCTTCGTGTTTTGTCATCCCCCGCGTCTTCTTCGTCTTTTTTTTTTTTTTTTTTCTTCTTCTTCTTCTTCTTCTTCCTCCTCCTCCTCCTCCTCCAGCACAGCCTCGTTTCCCGGAAGGATCGTCGCTTCTTTCCTTCCACTTAATTTCCTGCCGAGATTTAGGTGTCAGTGTCTCGCCGCGCCTCTTGCCACCTGACCGTGGAAGACCGTCAAGTGGCGCCCCTCAAGGAGCCTCTGGAGTCCTCACCCTCGGCAACTCCTTCCTTTTGTCCCTTCCGTTGTCGCGTCACCAGGAGGAAAGCATAGTGCTAAGATTTTTGGTGTGTGTGTGTGTGTGTGTGTGTGTGTGTGTGTGTGATCTGTTGATATACTTTTTTTCTCTTTTTTTTTTTGTCCTGAACCAGATGTTGTTTATTCGAAGGAGTCAAGAATAGAGATAACAAAAGTGAGTGTGTGAAAAATGGTGTAGATTTCCACAAAACAAGGAAGAAAAGAAAAGTATCTGAAACATTTGTAACTGTATTTTGGAAAAGTGATTGTTATGCAAAATCCTTTCCTTTTTTTTCTTTTTTGGAAGAGCTACGAGACGAAGTAAAGAAAACCACGAGGAACAACACTTTGGGGAAGAAGAAAATGAGAAAGAAGGAAAAACCCAAGAACAAAACTTTTCATGAGAAGGTGATATCTACACCATAATTCTTCATTGTTACACCAAAAAAGATCAAGGAAAACCTGCACTGGCATACAATATATAACACAGCGGACAAGAAAGGGACAAGAGAGAACAGAACAGAGGCAAGAACAAGGCCACGCAGAACACCTCGCCGGACGGACACTCGGGTCAACTCCGCCGGCAAAATGACCTCGACTTAACAAGCCAATCAGGTGTAATTGACAGAGTGGCCGGCGGTGCCTCGCTTCTTGATTGGTGAACGTAACCTTAAGGGGCAGTTCATCGGGGACCCTGAGATCTAATACCTCCTCGCGGTGCTAATCTCCGCTAGCCGGGGTGACGCAGGGCCAGCCTCACCACCTGCGTGCCTTCCTTCCTCAGGTGGCTGGCAGGTGGGCGGCTGGCTACACGTGCACCTAGACAAACAAACAGACGGACAACCAGAGAGAAAGAGAGAATAACAGAAAGACAATAACACAGACAGTTAGAAAAATAGATCAACAGGGAGACAAACAGACATACGCATTGACAGTTACACCGACAGAGTTAAATAGATAGACAGACAAGACGAAACATTGATAGATAGATATAAAGAGGTCACATACAATTCTCTCTCTCTCTCTCTCTCTCTCTCTCTCTCTCTCTCTTTCTCTCAAATGCCTGAATCTCCAAACCCGGATATTAAAGACATATTTTTTACACGCCCCTTTCTCAACTTCCTGTCTCTCTCTCTCTCTCTCTCTCTCTCTCTCTCTCTCTCTCTCTCTCTCTCTCTGCTGTGACTATCTTTTTTTCACAACAGCACAAACATAAAAAAGAATAAACAAATAAATAAAGAGAAAAGCAGAACATTCATTGCTAATTAGTCTGCTTCCGCGAAAGAACTCTCTCTCTCTCTCTCTCTCTCTCTCTCTCTCTCTCTTACATTTTTTACACCTGTGCGTAAACGTGTATGTGTGTTGCAGTGAGAGGGGGAAGAGCACGTGGTGAAGGGGTGAGAGAGAGAGAGAGAGAGAGAGAGAGAGAGAGAGAGAGAGAGAGAGAGAGAGAGAGAGAGAGAGAGAGAGAGAGAGAGAGAAGGTCAGGGAAGAAAGTTTACAGAGGGGTGAGGGTTACAGGTACAGAGAGAGAGAGAGAGAGAGAGAGAGAGAGAGAGAGAGAGAGAGAGAGAGAGAGAGAGAGAGAGAGAGTGCTAGGGGAAAAAAGAGTGACCTTGAAACAGGAAAGAGTGATGGTGGAGGGGACAGAACTGGTGCTGCTGTGGTGAGAGGGGAGAGGGGAAGGGAGAGGGGAGAGGTGAGAGGGAGAGGGAAGAGAGAGAGGGAAGTGAATGCCGATAAAGATGACGTGGCCACTACACCAGTAAGGGGAACAAGTGGAATATACACAATAAACTGAAGGCGAAACCATAGAATCAAAACACACCTTGCAAATGAAGTGGGATTTTAAAAGAGGAGTTTCCCAGAGAGAGAGAGAGAGAGAGAGAGAGAGAGAGCACAGACACACACACACACACTCACTCTCTCTCTCTCTCTCTCACAGACAAGGGGAAGTAGAGGAAGGATAAGGGAGAAGAGTGAGGGAGGCAGGGAGGGAGCAGGGCAGGGAGACAGGAAGGTGTCACTTACGGCCCGGGCGTCGCGGAGATCAGGTTGATGCCGCCCCAACTGGTGACGGATTGTGGTGTGGGAACCAAGTCGCCCCGCCCCACCGTGTCCGCCCCCGCCCAGCCCCGCCCCAGCTGCCTCTATAGTGCCAGTTGAGGCCCCCAAGCCCCCGTTGCCGCTCCCTTCCTCCTCCTCCTCCTCCTCCTCCTCCTCCTCCTCCAGCTAGTCAGCCCTTCCTTCCTCAATAGCTCCCCGTGGTGTCATCTATCGCCTTCCGCTAACTCGCTAACTTTGAGCGTAAGAGAAATGCGTGTTCTTTGGTCAGGTTCTCAGTGTTGGTTCTCTTGTTTTCTTGTGATGGGGAAGAATATTGGGGCATGGAATTTAAAGTGAAGATCTGTTTATTTTTCTTTCGGTGTTTTTATTTGTCATCATTTTCTTTTTTGTTTTAGCTATATTTTCAATGTTGGTTCCCTAACATTTTGTGATGAGAAGGAATATTAGTGGGTATAATTTAAAGTATTGCTGTTTTTTCTTCCTTTTACTTTTATGTTGGGATGAATTTTCTGTCTCCTAATACCTGTTTGTCTATGCTATACCTCTTGCACTTCAAAAAAAAAAAAAAAATAAATAACTTCAGATGCATTTCCGAAGCATTTGTTTTAATCATTACACAAGTTAACTCTTCCCTTCCCCACGTCCGTAAATATGAAGAAGTTGGAAGTCCCTTTTTATCTGATCATTACTCATATTGACCTTTTCACTCCTACATCCTTAAACCTGAAGAAGAGAGAAGAGAAAATTTTAGTAAGGAAGGCGAGTGACAAGTGGCAGTGTAATAGTGAATAAAAGAACCAATGCAAGAGAAAACAGAAGCAAGGAATGGACAACCTAAAGAAAAGTGTTAGAAAGCGAAACAGGAAGAAGAAGAAGAAGAAGAAGAAGAAGAAGAAGAAGAAGAAGAAGAAGAAGAAGAAAATAAGAAAACAAAGAGAGAAAGAAAAGTACTCAGGAAGAAGAAAACTAGTGGATTAAATTCTCATTGGTACCAGGTGTGTTTATACTTAGTGTTAGCGTAGACCTGCCCCCTGATGGTCTGGCTACGCGTCACCACTACGGGGAAGTCACGGCCAGTCCACGTGACCGCCGTGACGTCACAACCTACAGCGGGAAGAGGACGAGGGGGTGATAAGGAACGAACTCGCAGAAGTCAAACACACACACACTCTCTCTCTCTCTCTCTCTCTCTCTCTCTCTCTCTCTCTCTCTCTCTCTCTATCTATCTATCTATATCTATCTATCTGTCAATCTATCTATCTATCTTTGTGTCACATAGATAAGCACATGTAAACACACACACACACACACACACACACACACACACACATACACTTCCATTTCCAACCATTGCACTCAGTCACCACCACCACCACCCCAGCACTCACTGTTCACTCTAACACTCTCCCACACTCTCCCTCCTTGCCTCTCCCATCCGGCCACGCGCATAGCTCAACAAGAGTGAATCACTGCCCCAGAGAAGCAGCTCCGGCCATCAGTAATTCAAGAGTAAACACAGGCTCGGCATCTCCTCTTCCAACACCAGCAGGAGGGAGGAGGCGGGGCAAGGCTACACTATTTTCACTGAACTAACTCCTCTCCTCTCCAACCAGCTCCTCTTCTTCCTCTTTCTCCTTTTCTTCCTGCTCCTGCTCCTGCTCCTGCTGGTGCTGGTGCTGGTGCCTACATCTCGAGGGCAGAAAGGAATGTAGGTATGGCTCCCCTCTTCCTCCTTCTCCTCCTCCTCCTCCTCCTCCTTCTTCTTTTCCTGGGTGCGTGCGTGCTTCTCCTCCTCTTCTTCCTCCTAATACCATTCCTTCTTGTTCCTTTTTCTCTCTCCTTTGTACGTTCTTCTTTCCTTTTTCCTTCTTCTAATTCTTATTTTTCTTTCTTTTTCTGTGTTTTAAACATGCGAGTGTTCTTCTACTTATTTTTGTCTTCCTCGTCTTCCCTCTTCTCTTAGTTTATGGTTCTGATAAATCCTTCTATGTCTGTTCTTTCTCTTCTTTTCCCTCCTCTTCGTCTTCCCTCTTATTTTACGAGTACACGCCTTTTTCTCCTGCTCTTCCTCCTCCTCCTCCTCCTTTTTCTTTAATTTCTTTTTGTCTGATGATTCTCTTTTAATTCCTGTGACCTAATCTTCTTTCTTGTAGTTTTCTTTCATCTTCCCTTCCATTCTTTATCCCTTTTTCCTACGCAATTATGCTTCCTTTTTTCTTTTTATCTTTTATTTCTTCTTTCGTGTTTTTTTCGGTTTCTTTCCCATTTCATTATTCAATTTCACCTTCCGACGCTGCATTTCTACTTCTTTCATCTTCCTCCTTCTTCATCTTATCATATTTCTCTTTCTCTCCTTTTCCTTCCTTTTCTTATTGGATGTCGACGAAATTTCAAGGCATTTTCTTTATTGCGATTCCTCCTGCCTTCCTTTTCTCTCTCTCTTCTTCCTCCTTTCCGTATTCCTTTTCCTTTCCGGCACCTCCCTGGAGAGAGAAATCTGTCTTTCTTCCAGTCTCTCTCTCTCTCTCTCTCTCTCTCTCTCTCTCTCTCTCTGGTTACCTCATTTTTTTGCTTTCCTGAATCTCCTGCACCTTCCTCTTCATTCTCCTCCTCCTCCTCCTCCTCCTCCTCTCGTCCTTCCCCGTTTCTTTGCTTCTTCCTCCCTCCCTCCTCCTCCTTCTTCCTCGAGGCTCACGGCCCAGAATGTTGATTTATGCACATATTCACTGCTTCTGGTAATTTTTCTTTGCGCTGGAAGGAACAAGAAGAGGAGGAAGAAGAGAAGGAGAGGTGGTGGTGGTAGTGGAAGCTGAACAATATAATGACTAGAGGTTAACAATTTAATACAAGGCAAATACGATGTAAGTGAATAGTAATGATGACTATGAGGATGATGATGATGATGATGATGATGATGATGAAGACGAAAAGTGATGGAAAATGACAAATAGAAGGCGATCACAACTACAAGAACGGTGACGAAGGAAACGATTATAACGGAAACGACAAACGGTAAGATACCAACGCAGTCAACCACAGAAAAAAAGAAAACGAAAAAAAACCCCAGGAAAACACTCACGAAGAAGACACGCAGGCGATGAAACAATAGAAAAAATATACATAAAACCACACACAAAACACGGATAACCAAGCCATGAGTGAGCCATGAAGGGAAACGAAGCTTAAAAAACACACACGTGCCTTACAAAAAACGGAAAGAAAAAAAGGCAAAAAGCACAAGAACATGACCACCAATCGCGTATTTCTCGAAGGAAAAGCTGAGACAACACGCTGCTTAGGTATGCAACACCGATAAAAACACAGGTATGGGATGAAATAAAAAAAGAAATGAGAAAATAGACAAGAGCAGCGAATGAGGAAGAGAAGAAAGAGGAGGAAGATGGTACAGAGAAGTAAGAGGACCTGCTGGTGGTGGTGAAGATAGTGGTGGTAACTTTACTTATATGGGAATGGAGGAAAAAGGAGACCATAGGAAGAAGAAAAGAAAAAAAAGGGAGAGTAGAAAACTGGTAGAGGAGAAAAAAAAAGAAGGTGGTGGTGGTAGTGGTTTACATAAATGGGATACGAAAAAGAAGAGACGAAGAAGAGAACAAGAAAAAATGTAGATAAGTGGTGGTAGAAAATGAGGAGTAAGTAAGTATGATATTGAAAAAAAAAGAGAGAGACGGGAATAAAAAAGATGGAGGAGAAACCGTAGGAGGAGCAAAAAAAACAAGAGAGAGAGAGAGAGAGAGAGAGAGAGAGAGAGAGAGAGAGAGAGAGAGAGAGACAGAAGGAAAATTACACGAAGAAAAGAGAGAGACGCTACACCCCAAGCAGAGGTATATTTGCCGTTACAATATTAAGCAGACTCTCCCTCTGTGTGTGCAGCAGGGAACCACCTCTGTTCTGTCTTCACCAATTAACGAAACTTCTACCTGTTAATTAGGAATTCTCATTGGCCGTGTCATTAGTTATGCTTAGGGTAAAGAAATGATGTCTCAAAGATGGAGCGAGAACGAGAGAGAGAGAGAGAGAGAGAGAGAGAGAGAGAGAGAGAGAGAGAGAGAGAGAGAGAGAGAGAGAGAGAGAGAGAGAGAGAGAGACGAGATTATATAAAGTAATGATAACATAACATAAGGAATAAAAAAAGACATAACGAAGAATAAAAAAGAGAAAGACGACAAGAAGAATGAAAAAAAGGACGAAGAAGAGCAACAGAAGCAGGAGCAAAGGAAGAAAAAGATGAATCTTGGCAAGAAGGACAAAGGTGATAGAGAATGCGAAATATAGACGGAGAAGGATGAAAGGATAAGGAGGAGACGCACAGAGAGAATCCATTGAAGGCAATAACTGAGTGCCCAAATGGTAAAGTCAACATTATCCAAGAGGGTGAAGAGGAACGAGTAACGAGAAGAGAGAGACAAGAGGAGGAGGAGTAGGAGGAGGAGGAGGAGGAGGAGGAGGAGTCTAAGGCCTGTCGAAGTACTGGTGATCGAGCGAGGCCAATTAAACACAGGAGAAAGAACGCTCTTAATTAGAAGCTCAGCGGGAAAGAGGGAAAAAAAAGCCAAGAGAGAGTTAATTTCCTCATGAAGATAAAAGGGTTGAGGCGAGTGAGAGAGAGATGGGAGATACGAGTAGTTCCTTGGAGGCGAAGAGAGAGAGAGAATGAGGGAGAGAGGAAGGAAGACTCTCTCCCTCCCTCTCTCCCTCTCCCTCTGCCTCTCTCCACGCACGCACGGTCGGAGGAGAAATTACAGCAGCAGAGCAAATAAGAATGCATAATTCAAGGCCATTTGCTCGTGCTCAGCTCAGCCCATTGAGGCGTGAGAAGACGGGAATTTGGATCAGGAAACTCACCATGCTGACTCAGGTGAAGGATCGCATGAGTGGTGGGTAAGGAGGTGAGTAAGTGTGCCTGAAGGACTGTGAGAGAAAAGGAAAGGCAATATGTGTAGGACTGAGGAATAAAAAAGTGTAGGTGTGCATTGAAGGCTGAGAAAAGAGGTGAGTCACTGTGAGGCTAGATGATAAATACTAAATGTGTATGTGTGATTGGTTGGAGGATTGAGTAAGTGTGAATGTAAGAATGAATAATAAAGAGTGAGTGTCTTGGAAGTAAATGAAGGAATAGGAAAAAAGAGTCATAGTAGTAGTAGCAGTAGTAGCAGTAGTAGTATTAGTATTAGTAGTAGTAGTAGTAGTAATAATAATGGTAACTGTTGCTGTTGCTCTTCTCCTTATTGTTGTTGTTGTATTAGCACTAGCGAAAATTATATTCAAGAAGTTATTAGTGTTATCAATATTTTTATTACTAATTATAAGTGAAAAAATATCATACACACTTTTACACATAATTAATCAGGTGGAGAGAAAACAGCTGCCGCACATAAGTCACACACCCCACACACACACACACACACACACACACACACACACACACACACACACACACACACACACACACACACACACACACACACCACACTGACAACTTGCCTGCTTGCTTGCGTGGCGGGAAGGAGGGAAGGGAGTGTTAGGGGTCCAGGGAAGCAACAGAGGCGTGGAGTGAGTACAAACTTGCATCAGGAGTCTAGTTTATCCATGAGTAGTGTTTAAACAGCTAATTACAACTCAAATACGAGGCTTGGGAATAAAAAAAACACGCAAGTTATATTTTTCTCTATCTATTCGCCTTGACATCAAAGTAATATTTATTTTTCCTTCATACACCGATTACCAGCAGACTGACGCCACCACGACTACCACCACCACCACCACCTCCTTCCCGCTCGTTACAAGGACTCGCTACCCGGCGGGAGGGGGCCAGGGGCGGGAAGCATGAGATATAAGTTACTGGGAATAAAGTAAATAATTAATTGGTGTGTGCAAGAGGACACTGGTTTTCCCCGGGGCTGTGTGAGGGAGGGAGGGAGGGAGGGAGGGGAGGAGAGAATGAGGGAGAGGAAGGAAGGGAAGGAGAGAGTGATAAGACAAGGATATGGATGAAGAGGAGTACAAGAATAAGGGGAAAACAGGGAGACGAAGGAAGGAAGAGGGCAAGGAGAGAGAAAAAATGACAAGGAGAGAGGGAGTAAAATGAATAAGTGATAGGAAGACAGAAACGTGAATGATAAGAAATGAAGGGATGAAATAAAGGGAAGAGAAAACAGGGGCAAAAAAAAAAAAAAGAGAAGGGAAGTAAGAAGGAAAAAAATGGATGGAAAAATGGCGAGACGAATGGAAGAAGGACGATAAGAGGAAACAGGAAAGGAAGGGAGAAACAGAGAGACGAAACAAGGGAAGCAAAGGAAAGAGGAGGAAATAGAGACAGGGAGACGAAGAGAAGCAGCAAGAGAGAGAGAGAGAGAGAGAGAGAGAGAGAGAGAGAGAGAGAGAGAGAGAGAGAGAGAGAGAGAGAGATATGGAATGACGCTCGACGTTAAATATAGAATGTGGAAACAAAACATCACAAAACTCGGAGCTTGAAAAGACAGCACAAAGAGACAAATGATAATACTGTACAGGAGGAGAGAAAGCATTTATTCCTCAAGTCTTCATTACCAGGAGGAGGAGCAGAAGGAGGAGGAGGAGGAGGAGGAGGAGGAGGAGGAGGAGGCAGACGAGTATCAACCATGGACAATATCTTCCATTATCATGACTCTTCTTTCTCTCTCCCTCCCTCCCTCTCTCTCTCTCTTCCCATCCTACACACACACACACACACACACACACACACACACACACTTCTCTTTCTCTCTCTCTCTCTCATCTTCAGCCGGAGAGGAGGCAAAGGAGGCACCAACTCGAAAAGACAATCCTATTTTATGATTACAAAGTGAACGGCAGATCTTTTAGTGCCTCTCCTCATCGGCGGACATGGAAAGGAGAAACAGAGAGAGAGAGAGAGAAAGATAGACAGACAGAGAGACACAACAGAGAGACAACAGAGAGAGAGAGAGATAGGGAAGGAAAGAAAACAGAGTAACAGTGATAATTGTAACAGTGATATTTGTAAGTGCCTTCCCTCTCTTAATGTACTTGGTGTGTGCAGTACAAGAGTCATAATTCAGTGCAAGTTTACCAGATTAATTATGGAGGACACTGCCGCGACTTGAAGTGCCTCATGTTGACTGTAAAGGGACGGAGGAGGAGGAGGAGGAGGAGGAGGAGGAGGAGGAGGACTAAGAGGAAAGGGAAACAGGAAGACAAGGACCATAATAACGAATCGTATGAGAAGGGGAAATAAAACAAACAAAATATAATAACGTAATGCAATACAAAATACAATATGAGACCAATAAATTACTTTGATAAGACGGAACATGTAATTATGAAGGAGGAAGAGGGCGAGAGCGAGAGAGAGAGAGAGAGAGAGAGAGAGAGAGAGAGAGAGAGAGAGAGAGAGAGAGATTGCAAACATGTTCTTAATTTACTATCATTATCTCTTTGCAAGTTTTGATATTTATGTTTCTATTTTTGACCGAATTGTTTGTTAAATTGAATATCATTATGTTTGATTTCGTCTTTATATTCTTCTGTGGGCAATAAAAATCTCTCTCTCTCTCTCTCTCTCTCTCTCTCTCTCTCTCTGCATCGGTCTCCCTTCTCCACACATAATGCTCCATCCACAGGCGACTTTAAAGCTCCCTTCCTCTCCCTGCCAGCGAAAAGGAGGCAGAGCAAATAAAGATGAAGTGTGTCACCCAGAGTTCCTCCACACAGAAAGTAAAAATAAAGGAAATAAACAAAAGAAACAGAAAAAAAGCAGGTGTAAGTGGTCAAGGGGTGAGGGAGGGAGAGAGAGAGAGGAAGGCAATATAAAAAAGAAGGCTGGTGAGGGGGAAGCTGAGAGAGAGAGAGAGAGAGAGAGAGAGAGAGAGAGAGAGAGAGAGAGAGAGAGAGAGAGAGAGAGAGAGAGAGAGAGAGAGAGAGAGAGAGAGAGAGAGAGTAGGGGAGGTATGTATATCTACTCTCAAAGAAAAATTCTCTCTCTCTCTCTCACACACACACACACACACACACACACACACACACACACACACACACACACACACACACACACACAGAATCGTTCAATGTACTTAACACACACACACACACACTCTCCTTTCCTTACCACCACCACCATCACCACCACAACCCACAGCACCACCACCAAGAACAACAGCAGCAACAAGATCACTACAAGAATCTCAAACCACACCACACTTTTCTTCCCTTCATTTCACAAGTACTTCACATCACCAGCACCTAACGCAGCACCACACATCGGAAGACAAAACAATGCCACACCAAGTCCACCAACTGTGATCCCAGAGTGTTGTTCCCCGAGGCAGGAATCGAAAGAGGGAGGGAGACTAGCGGAGTGGTAAAGATGAGTCAGGGAGTGAGTGCAGAGTAGAAAAGAGAGAGAGAGAGAGAGACTAGAGAGAGAGAGAGAGAGAGAGAGAGAGAGAGAGAGAGAGAGAGAGAGAGAGAGAGAGAGAGAGAGAGAGAGAGAGAGAGAGTATAAATAACAGGCAAGTTCTAATGGAGAAAGAAAAATAAAACTAAGGTGTTAAAGAAAGTTGTAATATTAACCTCTAGTATTGAGAGAGGGAGATGGAAGGAATATGAAGGGAGAGATGCAGGACATACGGCTTAGAATACGTGAAGAATGAATGCCATGAGGGTAAGGCAGGATAAGGGAACGGACGATGGAAAGGAATGTCAAAGGTGACGAGAAACATGAAGGACTGCTGGTATTCTTGTCCACTTTCCGGACGTGAAAGTTAATCCTTCAGTAGTAATATGCCGCCTGTTTCCTGTGAGTTATCTACGCAATTTTTAAAGAACCAACGCTAAAGAAAATGTATTGCTTCTTATCTTCTGCTAATATCTCGCTGCCTTTCAAATGTACTATAAACCTGCACCACGTTTTCTTTATTCAATGAGGTTATAGCAGGTAGAGTCAACCCTTTCACTCCTATCCTCATCATTTGTTAACCCTTTAACTGTCACACTTCCCCAGCTTGGTATTATAGCCTTGCATAAGTTTACATGAGGATTTCCCAAGGCTATACTCAGAGTAAAAGGTGTTATTAAATTTATTGTACTTGTAGCTTGCAGTTTTTGATGAGTAAAACTGCATAAGCTTACATGAGGATTTCCAAATACTACACTCACAGTAAAAGTTGTTATCGAATTTATTTTACTTCTAGCTTGTAATTTTTGATGTGCAAAATTGCCTAGTGCTGTCAGGAAATGAAAATGACTTGTGCCTTCACTAATCAACATTGAGGTGACTGTCAGGAATTGTTTGGTTAGGTATGAAGAGGAAAAAGGTAATCAATAAGAATTTCACCTTTACTAAAGAAAAGATGTACACGTTTTTGAGACTGCAGTGCATAAAAAGAGGTGATTAAAGCTGCAAGTGATGATGAGAAAACATTGATTAGCAGTGAAGGTGTTAACAGAGCATCCCTCGTGACTTGAGCACCTTCGGATGTTAAAATATGGCAAAGATTATATTTTACTTAGCCAGAAACGAATTTTTTTTTTTACCTCTCAGTAGCTCACACAATCTCTCTCTCTCTCTCTCTCTCTCTCTCTCTCTCTCTCTCTCTCTCTCTCTCTCTCTCTCTCCCTCTCTCTGTCCATCCCTTTCACCGTACAATCTGATTTTCACCCTTCTGTAGCAAAACTCATCTTCAACCACCCATAGCAGGTCAGTCCTCCCCTACACCTCCCCTGCAACACGGCCTACCTCCTGTATTCTCACGTATTACCCTCCCCCTTACTCCTACTTCTCCTCCTCCTCCTCCTCCTCCTCCTCGCAGTGAACCCTTGGGAGGATATTTAATCAAGTGGGCCGTTTTTTCTTATAGGCCACTCGCCATCTTATTGAAGAAAGGGTCAATGTTTACTTTGTCAACAGTGCGCCAAATGACCAACTCCGCTTTTTTCTCCCGTCGGCTAATTGGGGTAGGGAATGGCCGTGTGCCTGCCTGCTAGGTGATGTTGCTGCTGCTGCTGCTGCTGCTGTGATGGTGTGTGATGGTGTGTGATGGTGTGTGTGTGTGTGTGTGTGTGTGTGTGTGTGTGTGTGTGTGTGTGTGTGTGTGTGGGTGTGTGTGTGTGTGTGGGTGTGCGTCTTTATTTATAAATATTTCAGATCTTGTGGGTGTGAATTTAAATGAACTCATTCATGTGCCTCAAATAAAAGAATAATCTGATTTAACCCATTCAGTACCATGACGCGTTTCCATACTCATTCTGCTTACTATTTGGTGATTTTATAAAGCTTCAAAAATTCATGTGGGGGATTGAAATTGTGAAAACTTTGGCCATGAATGTTCTGACCTCCATAGACCCTTCCTTATGTCAATAAAATGATCTAATCGTACACAAACCTCAAGGTAAAAATGTGTCCCAGTACTGGAAGAGTTAAGGACATTAGAAGACAAGAACGTGAGAAAATAACGGAACTTGCAAGAAACTATGAGCTCTACACATGTCATCTTTTCTTCATGTTCTATAAAGACAGCATGTACGAATATTTCCCTCCTTGCTCTCACCACCACTACCACCATAACCACTACCATTAGCTATACCACAATCTGTTCCTATGATTCTTCACCACAACCGCCACCACAATCATCACCACCATCAGTCTGTTTCCACTATTTTTTGTTCTTCCTCATGCCATCCCAGCCAGCCTTCTTTACCCTCATCTTTCCGTCTCTTTCCATCAGACATCGAGTAATGAAGTCCTTAATCAGATTCATTCTCGTAAATTTAAGCGTCTTAACTTTCCTTTAGGTTGGAAAAGGAAAGCTATACCAGTTTTCTTCTCATCTTTCATTTATTTCTTTTTATTTCATCATTTTCGGCACAATGTTTCCGTATTTTTTTTTTTAAAGATCTCATCATTTTCCTGTCATTTTACTTCCACCCTGTTTTAATATATTGATAGTAATTCTTCTTCTCGCTTTTATTCTTCGTCTCTTTCTTGTTCTTCTCACTTTTTTGTTATTCTTTTTTTCCTCTCATTCATAAATACTAGAGCACTCATCAATCCTCCTCTCTCTCTCTCTCTCTCTCTCTCTCTGACCCTCTGCAACCCTCTTTTCTCCTCCTCCTCATCCTTGTCGCCTTCCCACGACTTACGATGAGGGAGAGCCGAGGGGAGGAGTGAGGGAAAAAGAGGACGAGGAGAGAGCGGGAGTGGGAAGAGAGAGGGGAGTGCGAGGGGAATATATAAAAAAATGGTCAGTGTTTAAATCACAAACATGCCAGAAATGACCATCGACTGAGGATGGCGCACACACACACACACACACACACACACACACACACACACACACACACACACACACACACACACACACACACACACACACACACACACACACACACACACTCATAACATACACAAACATACAGAGAGAGAGAGAGAGAGAGAGAGAGAGAGAGAGAGAGAGAGAGAGAGAGAGAGAGAGTCTTGCTGTTGTGAAATGGTTAGAATAAATTAGGTCAAAATTCCAATTTCTCTCTCTCTCTCTCTCTCTCTCTCTCTCTCTCTCTCTCTCTCTCTCTCTCATTTACTTAACGACCCATCTACGTAAAGTTCAGTTCCAATACACACACACACACAGACACACACACACACACACACACAAACCATTACCTATATGTTCTTTTTTCTTGATTTTTTCCTTCTCCTGCTTCTTCTTTCTCTCCTTCTCCTCCTCCTCCTCCTCCTCCTCCTCCTCCTCCTCCTCCTCCTCCTCCTCCTCCTTCTCCTCCTCCTCGTCTCACGTTGCTTCTCCACCTCACCTGCACTTAATCTTGATCGACTTTTCTTAATTAGAGAGAATACCTGATGGAGTCTTGGCCGCTAGCTTGAAGGTCACCCGCCAATCAGTGTGTGTGTGTGTGTGTGTGTGTGTGTGTGTGTGTGTGTGTGTGTGTGTGTGTGTGTGTGTGTGTGTGTGTGTGTGTGTGTGTGTGTGTGTGTGTGTGTGTGTGTGTGTGTGTGTGCAGAAGTGACATTACAACAAACATAATCACAACTACGTCTTATCGTCTTCCTCTTGCGCTTCTCTCTGATCTTCCTCTCCTCTTCCGTGTTGGGCAGGGAGGAGCCTTTAGCCTCACTATCCTACGTGTTTATTATGCCTTAGATCGTAACGTAAAATTGTAGGAGCCTTAGAACATATGAAACTAGAGGAAGCAGGAAGAACCCATTAAGACAACACATAGCTGTCTATATGAAACATTTCTATCTGTTCCTCACCTGTAATCTCATCCATAAACCTGTCTAAACTCTCTCTCTCTCTCTCTCTCTCTCTCTCTCTCTCTCTCTCTCTCTCTCTCTCTCTTTCATAGCTCCGTAAAAACATGAATAATGCACTAGAAACATTTTAAAGCTAAATATTTTGCAAGACACAATGCATAATTACATGAATTTCAAGAGAGTAGAAATAAAACTCAAAAGGTGATTTATTTTCATAACAAATAAATGTTTAAAGATACCTGAGTTAATATGTGAGTGAAATTAGAGGCGTGGCTGCACTATTCCTTTTTTCTCAGCCTCCCATAGAAGTTGAGAAAGATTCAATGAGTGAGTGTAATGTAATAATATTTCTGGACAGGTAAATTCTCTCTACTTTTTGCAGCAATTCTAATAAAGATTTTTGTGCTGCCTATTGACACACACACACACACACACACACACACACACACACACACACACACACAAAAAAAAAAAAAAAAAAAAAAAACGAAATCTAGAAGACAAGACAGTTAAATAATACAAACATCGACCTTTTATCAGGCAGAAAAACTAACAAATAAAAGAATAAATAAAAAAGCTACTGCATCCATCACCGAAAAAAAAGGAACAATAACACTGTCAAATCCACAAATAGAGCAAATCGAGAGAGAGAGAGAGAGAGAGAGAGAGAGAGAGAGAGAGAGAGAGAGAGAGAGAGAGAGAGAGCAGAAAAAAACAAACAAATAAAACTGAAACCTTTAAGAAAGTCACGCTGTTTAGGAAAAGGTGAACTTGTGCCTAATGAAAAGTTGATGAGGTGGGCGGAGTGTTACCTGGCCGCAGCAAAGGTCTAATTAAGGACTCACCTGGATGTCTGGATGTGTTAGGAGGTGAGCTACCGTCTTGAGAGAGAGAGAGAGAGAGAGAGAGAGAGAGAGAGAGAGAGAGAGAGAGAGAGAGAGATCAATTTGTGAGCTGATGAAGGATTAGAGAGAAAGAAATGCTAGGAAAAAAAATAGAAAGTGAGGAATTAACTATGCACTAAACAAATCTCTCAACAAACCGTGTAAAATTAGACGAAAAATAGATGTTTCAAATATATAATAAAAAAAAAAGATAGTGTATTTAAACACCAAACTTTAACGATAATACAGAACATAGACAACAACAACAAAAAAAAAGAGATAGAATAAAAAATACCACTTGATAAATGAATAAAAAAATAATGAGAAAAACACCAAAAAAAAAAAAAAAAAAAACTCTAAGAGGAAGGACACTTTACGCACAGTTGTAGACGTGATAACAGTTTCCCAGTTTCCCATTTTCTATGAAACACAGGAAACACTCAATGTGCTCCCCCATATGACGTCATTCATAAGTGAGGCAACAAATGACGTCACGGGTTCTCTCCACCAATAGCAGAGCCCCAATCATGCTCTCTCTCCCTCTCCCCGACCCCCAATTGGCTGGAATATGAACGTCAGTGAATTATGGAGAAAATAAATGAGTAAAATGTGTAATAAGTTTGTCAGGATGGAGTGATTTCGTGTTTTGTTGTTTTGATCTATGTTTTATGTTTACTGAGAGAGAGAGAGAGAGAGAGAGAGAGAGAGAGAGAGAGAGAGAGAGAATATATGATGTGTGTGTGTGTGTGTGTGTGTGTGTGTGTGTGTGTGTGTGTCACGGTGTCCACAAAGGAGCACATCGATCCAACCATCTCTGCACACTCCTCCATCCCCTCCTCCTCCTCCTCCTCCTCCTCCTCCTCCTCCTCCTCCTCCTCGCCAGGTGTGCCCGTGAGAACAATCGATAATACCCAGGTAAACAGGAGGGGAGAGATGGAGAGAGGGAGAGAGGGAGAGGGAGAAGGGGAGAGGAACTAGAGGAAAAGATGCAAAGAGGATAACTGATGAGAAAGACAAGGGAAGAGAGAGAGAGAGAGAGAGAGAGAGAGAGAGAGAGAGAGAGAGAGAGAGAGAGAGAGAGATTATGATGAATACAAAAGTCAAGTTAAATATATAAAAGAAAACTTGCAAAAAAAGGAAGAAAAAAAAAACAATATAGTTTCCAATAACACGACAATAAATAAAGGTGACAACAAACACACGAACAAAATGAAAGAAGAAAAAAAAAAAAAAAGAAAAGATGAATATGAAAAAAAAAAAAAAACAACAAACAAAAACATTAGAATACACGTAAACAAATATCCTTTACACAAAATTACAAAAAAAACAAAACAAAACACAAAAAAATAAAAACACTCCATGAAAACTGCAACTTTAAAGAATATAAATAAACACACAACATGAAATCTGGAAGCAAGGGTGTAAAAATAGAAAAGAATAATAAAAACAAAACAGAACCACAAAAAAAAAAAGAGAAAAGGATGTATGGAAACATTTAAAACTAAACAAAATATAGAAAAAAAGCAGAAAAAGGGGGAAGAGAGAGAGAGAGAGAGAGAGAGAGAGAGAGAGAGAGAGAGAGAGAGAGAGAGAAGCTTTGCCCTCATTGATGATAGCTAAGCAAAGCAATAAATAAAGAGAGAAAAGGATGACAACGAAAAAAGATAACAAGAAAAAACTGATTGGTGATGGAAATGACAAAAAGTGAAGGATAATATCATAATCTGACATGAGAAAGCGATTATTCTATTGACAAAAGAGGAGGAGGAGGAGGAGGAGGAGGAGGAGGAGGAGGAGGAGAAAGGGAAGAAATTAGGAAAAGAGGTGAAGTTAGAACACTGTGTAATCTCCTTCTTTCTCATTTGCTTTAACAACAACAGTAACACCAATAACAATAATAATAATAATAATAATAATAATAATAATAATAATAATAATAATAAGCACAAAAATCAAGAAAAATAAAAGAAAATGAATATAAACGTGACTATTCTCTCTCTCTCTCTCTCTCTCTCTCTCTCTCTCTCTCTCTCTCTCTATTCACCCAGCCACACCAGCAGCCTGTCCAGCGTTATACTGAGCCCTAGGCAAACACGGGCCAGTCTCAAGGTCCACTGGGCGTGTTTAGGAGGGAGGGAGAGAGAGAGGAGAAAAAATGAAGGGTAGAATGACCATCACAGAACCCTCTCCTCCTTTTCTCTGCTTCCTTTATCGCACGTGCGTGGCTTGTAATAAGGGTCTAAGTGGGTGTAGTAGTGGTGGTGGTGGTGGTGGTGCTGGTATTAGTAGTAGTGGTAGTAGTAGTAGTAGTAATTGTGGTAGTGGTAGTGGTAGTAGTAGTAGTGGTGGTGGTGGTGGTAGTGGTGGTAGTGGTGGTAGTGGTGGTGGTGGTAGTGGTGGTGGTGGTGGTGGTGGGGATAGTAAAAACAGTGCTAGTGGGAGGAGAAAGAATAGAAAAACAATACAACAACAACAACAACAACAACAACAACTACTACTACTACTACTACTACTACTACTACTACTACTACTACTACTACTACTACTACTACTACTACTACTACTACTACTACTACTACTACTACTACTACTACTACTACTACTACTACTACTACTACTACTACTACTACTACTACTACTACTACTACTACTACTACTACTACTAATGATAACAACAACAGGAAAAGAGTAACAACCACAGAACTGATAAGAAAAACAGTATTAATAAGAGAGAAGGAAGGAAAAGAAGGAGAAAGAGCAGGAAAAGAAGAACGAGGATGAGGACGAGGAGAACGAAGAGGAGTAGGAAAAGGAGGAGGCAGTGTCGGCAAGGCAAGGAAAGGACACCTGAGAGCCTGAGAACCGGAGAACCACCTTTTCAAAACTGCAATCTTACCAATAAAAGGACTAATTCATCACCTGAGCTTCAAAAAAACAAACACCCACTCATCCACTCAGAGACCTTCGATGAATAAATCCCTTTTTCCAGCTTTTTTTTTTTCTTTTAAGTATTCAGAAGAGGAATCAGCGGAAGGAAGGCGACCAGGATCCTTTTTACACACTCCCTGATCCTCTTGTACCTCGAGGATACAAGATTTAAGACGCAGTTAGCACTCCAGCTTAATACTCCGCCTCTTTTTGCACTCTCCTCACCTTCAATGGCTGATCAAACCCTCCCCGCTTTTCACTCAGATCGAACAACATGAGAGAAGGAGAGAGATGGAAAAAAAATACTCTCCTTTTGGCTTCCACAGGTGTGCTATTGATGCTGCCAAACGGAGAGGTCTCGAGAAGCAGGAGGAGGAGGAGGAGGAGGAGGAGGAGGAGGAGGAGGAGGAGGAGGAGGAGGAGGAGGAGGAGGAGGAGGAGGAGGAAGTGGAGAGACGAGACGAGTAGGAATGAGGCTGGCAAGAGGAGGAGAACGAAGAGGAGGAAGAGGAGGAGAAGGATGGTCTTAAACACACTTAATGCGAAGGTGTGAGTCGTTGGTACAAATACAAGTACCACTACACCTGATACCCTTGGCTGGTGTTGAAGGGACGTCGGTGACAGCGCCTCTCTCTCTCGCCACCAAGATGCACTCACTTGCTGCCCCTCATCCCCTCTATTGCTCAAAGGTGCAGAGGCGAGGCTTGTGTAGGCCGTTCAGTAAGCTAGAGAGGCTGTACTGAAGTGGCCTGCCCGTCTAGACTCCCTTCCCCTTCCCTTCCTCTTTCGTGAACAAGAAGGTGATGATTAAGTTTAATGTCTATGCTTGAGGCCTCGGCTTGGGTGGACCGAAGGGTAATGAATGAACGTGATTAGGGGAAGCTTTTGGATTATTTATGGGAGTGGAAAGGTGAAGGCAGTAGTGATGGTGGTGGTGGTGGTGACTGTAGTTATAGATTCTGTGGTTATTGATTTTTAGTATTGGAAGATATACTTGATACAGAGTTTACATGGTTATAGTCAGTCAGTCTCTGTGTTTTTTTTTATTTTTTATGACTGGTACTCTATCGTTGTGCTGTTTTTTGTGTGTTAAAAGGGAAAAAGGTAAACTGACTTATGAAAACGTGTAAAAATTCTCTCTCTCTCTCTCTCTCTCTCTCTCTCTCTCTCTCTCTCTCTCTCTCTCTCTCTCTCTCTCTCTTCCATCCCTCTAACCCCTTCCCAATTTGTGACGGCGGCTGTGTGAACTTTGACCTAACTTGACATGACTTTACCTTCCCCTTTTCGGTCTGAAGGAAAGGAAGGCTAAAGGTGTGAGACAAAGACACCTGACCATTTAAATGTCTCAGGTAAGTCAGATGTTAAAGTGATGATATGAGATGAGGTGAATGTGATGAGGAGGGGTGACGATGCTATGGAGAGGATGTGGTGAGTGTGCTGGTCAGTTAGTCAGGAGAGAGAGAGAGAGAGAGAGAGAGAGAGAGAGAGAGAGAGAGAGAGAGAGAGAGAGAGAGAGAGAGAGAGAGAGAGAGAGAGAGAGAGAGAGAGAGAGAGAGAGAAAGGAGGAGTTTCGTATGTGAGTCACTTCCGGTCATTTTTCTGCCACCCTCCTTCTCTCCCTCCACTTCCCTCTCTCTCTCTCTCTCTCTCTCTCTCTCTCTCTCTCTCTCTCTCCCTATATCACCTCCTATCATCTTTTTTTCCTGTACCTTCTCCTCTTCCTCCTCTCCCATCTTCATCCTTACCCTCTCCCTCTCTGTCTCTTCCTCTCTCTTCCTGTTCCCCTTCTTCCCTCTCCACCTCCTTTTTCAATTACTCAACCATCCTTCTCTCACTCCCTTCCCTCTCCCTCTCTCTTCCCTCTCACTTCACCCCCTTCTTCATACTCCTCTCCCTTACTGTTGCTTTACTCCTCCTCTCCCCTCTCCCTCGTACCACATCGCGCACACACGCACAGATGTACACAACTATTAAAAGGCAGATTTCTTTATTTTTCCCTTTTTGTTGCTGTAAAGAGAAGTGGGAGTATTTTAACACGTATATACAAGGGGTGGGTGGAATTGACAAGGAAATAAATATAAGCAAAAGTGTAGTCCACCAGAGAGAGAGAGAGAGAGAGAGAGAGAGAGAGAGAGCGAGGGGGGTGAGGCAATAAATACCATAGTGATACGTTTTCTTTCTCTCACTTCCCCTCCTATCCAGCGCCAGCCTCCCCTTGTTGACCTTGGCAAGATTAGCGGACGAGGGAGTCTTCACCCCGACCTCTCTTGCGCTCTCTCTCTCTCTCTCTCTCTCTCTCTCTCTCATGAGCTCCTGTGTTTGAACTGCAGGGTTTAGAATTCACTATATGTACACGAAGGAAGAACAAGAAACCTCCGATCTGTTGGTTTGTGAGAAGGTACACGATTTAGTATTAATTTGTGGAAGTTCCTTTTGCCTTTTTTTTTTTTTTTCTGTTGATTTTCTATGATCACTTTTCGACAGTATGCTTTTATCTTACATCCTTTTTTTCTTTACCTTTTTATTTAATTGTCTATTCGTTTATTTTGTCTTTGCTGAAAGGAATTAAGTAAACAAGTCAATATCTTTACAATGAATTCATTAAGAAAGATTGAATAATTATTTATCTCATCCCACATACACTATTTATACTCGGCACTGTTTACGTTTCGACATGGTGAAAATAAAAGCAAAGTTAAGGGTTACTCTCCTAAGTATGAAAAAAGATGATGTTGCAATTGTTTTCTACGGCATCAACCTCCATAACATATAAACAAATATTTAACCCCTTCAGTACTGGGCCGCATTTTAACCATGAGTTTTGGGTATGATTAGACGATTTTATTTACATTAGGAAGGTTCTATGGAGGTCACAAGATTAATTGCCACAGTCTTCACTATCTTTAATCTCCACGTAAGTTTGTAAAGATGTATAAAATCACCAAACAGTAGGCAGAATGAATATGATTAGACGATTTTACTTACATAAGGAAGGGTCTATGGAGGTCACAAGATTAATGGCCAGTCTTCGCTATTTTTAATCTCCACGTAAGTTTCTAAAGATGTATAAAATCACCAAACAGTAAGCAGAATGAATATGGAAAAGTGTCATGGTAGTGAAGAGGTAAAATAAAAAAAAAAAAAAAAGCAGAGTTAAGAACATTCTATAATATTCTTCGTTATCAAACTCGTGAATTAACTTTCAGATATTGGCTCAGTAACACGGGGATGATAAGAGCTTGTGGTGCACGCTTGTCTTGCTGTGCTGGAGCTGGATGCAGAGATGCGGCGCGGTGTGCAGACAACACGCATTTGGTGTAATTAGGTGTGAGAACAGAACGTCTCCCTTTGACCGTGTCTGTGTCGCATGCATCTTTTAACTCTCTCTCTCTCTCTCTCTCTCTCTCTCTCTCTCTCTCTCTCTCTCTCTCTCTCTCTCTCTCTCTCGCTCTCTCTCATTTGAGTAAGTGAATTTCAAGATAAAGAAATATGACAATAAAAATTTCAGACAGAATTCATTTGCGAAAAACAACACAGACTGAAATGCACAAATATTAGCGAAATAAACGAACATTCGAGTTGTTGTCTGATCATGTAATACATCCTTGCATGGATTTGATTTACAGAGCAACAAAACGCGCTTTAATCACAGACGAAATACAAATCATAGTGAAGTAAAAAAATTTTCTCTTTTACTGTTCTGGTTGTTCTCTGTTAATATTCAGAACACTCAAAAAAAAAAAAAAACTGTTTGCATAGTCACACAAATAAAAAAAGTATATGGGTATTAATTTTGTAGTTTTTATGACAACATGACTATTTTAAACGACAATTGTATACAAATCACTGTGTAAAATGTAGTATAGGATCAAAGGAAAGCTTGATTTAGGAATTGAAGGATTAAACTCACACAAATGCGAAAAGGAATTCATAAAATTTTATCCATTTTAAGGTTATAAGAGTGTTCAAAAGATTATAACACAAAAGACCATAACACAGATATGAATACAAAAAAAAAAAAAAATCTGTAGATAATCGAAGGAAACACGATTTAAAGGAACAGACTTTGGAATCATCACGAAGGAAAAGTAAGAAAAAGATTATAAAGAAATATAGGAACACGAAACAATCTTTCTGGGTGACCGCGGCGGCAATTATTAACACGTTCTTGCTGAAGATTCCATACTATTTTCTTCTTTCTGGCGGGGAGGAAGTTAAAACTATTCCGGAATCAGATCTTGGCTCGTCGCGAGGCTCCTGAATTCCAAGGGGGAGGAAGGCTGAGGCGGGAAGGTCTCATGAATATCTTACTGCTGCTCTAATATTCATGCCACCAAAGTCGGTTTCTAGATATGCCGCAGACAAAGGGACAAACTCTATATCACCGCGCTCTGCAAGACTCCACGTTTCCTTGAGGAGAAAAGCGCGAGCACTGAGGGATGAGAGAGGAGTCCTAGGTCCAATCACTATTAAAAGGTGGTAGATTATGTTGATGTTGCCACTCGTTGTTCGGAATGCAAGTGTGAGGTGCGATAGCTGAGAATGAAATGCGACACATCTTTGTTAGCATTGTGGTTGCTTAGAACGAACGCTTCCCACGAAATCAGTAGGGTTGTGGGTAGAAGTACATGCACAGATACTATAATACTTTCAAGAGTTCAGGTAAATTTTTTTAGAATGTTGTTGTTTGTAATTGTTAATTGTTGAAGAGATGTTCTGTAATGAATAGCCAAATATCTACTAGTCTCCTAATTTTTTTTTGTACTGTTTGATTAAGAGTACAAGTTATATTAAACACTGATACACAAAGATAGACAATTCTACGTCATTTTGAATAATTTGTAATAAAAAGTAAGAACGACACAAACAATATAAACAAAAACACGTCTCCATGTAGTTTTGGCCTTCCAATCTCTTCTCTTTAGGGTGTGGTACCTTCAGTGGGGTTTTTGTCTCACCATTTTTTATTTCACCATTTTTGTTACTGAGCCGCAGAGAAAAAACAAGAAGGGAACCAAAAGAGGACAAAACTGAGGATATTTAGGGCGGTCTCGAGGGCAGAGAAAGTGAGCATCGTTCCGGCCAGCTGCGTTCCCGGCGAGGACTTCGTGGGGCGTAACCCTGAGTGACCAGAGGCTGCCTGATGAGGACGCCGCCCCTGCCCTTACTCTCCATGGGATCTACGCCCGGCTGATGCACGCTGTCCTCTCTCCACCCCCACCCCGAGACTCCCACCCTTACCACCGTGGCTCCTCTCCTTCCCTCAACCTCCCGCCCACCGCACGCAAGGCAGGATAAACAGGCGTGCTTTCTCCCTCACTGCACTTGGAATACACTGCGTTTATGTGTTTGTGAGCTGATGGTTGGTTCGCATTACACAAGATGACTAAACCTATGAAAAGTCAGTGTAGAAAATGGAGTGTTTTAAGTAAGTTACAGATATGAAAATTGATTCACTGCACAAATACTTTCTCTATTCTTTTTCTCTCTTTCTCTCTTCAGTTTGTATTTTTGATAGGTTAACGTTACACTCGAAAAAAAACAGGACAAAATCTAAGTCCTCTAACGAAACTACAGATAAGAACTTTGACAATCACAAATCAAGTTCTTCACAGACGTCACTCGAATGAATACACCACCACCCTCTTTCCTCCCTTCTCTGTCTGTACACCTCACACTCGTTCCTCCAGCAGTAATCAGCGTAACGAGGCACCGGCCAGGTAGAGAGCCGCCCTAGGGCACGCCAGGTGTTAATGATGATTTACCCCGCAATTGGTCGTTTGAGATTAGCTGGCGGGACGACCATTGGTGCCCTCAACACTTTCTGTGGCTAGTGTGTGTGTGTGTGTGTGTGTGTGTGTGTGTGTGTGTGTGTGTGTGTGTGTGTGTGTGTGTGTGTGTGTGTGTGTGTGTGTGAGGAGAGGAGAGGAGAAAAAAGAGAAGAGAAGAGAGATAGACAGATAGATAGATATATAGATAAAAACATGGATATATAGATAGATAGATAGATAGATATATATATATATATATATATATATATATATATATATATATAGATATATATATAGAGAGAGAGAGAGAGAGAGAGAGAGAGAGAGAGAGAGAGAGAGAGAGAGAGAGAGAGAGAGAGAGAGAGAGAGAGAGAGAGAGAGAGAGAGAGAGAGAGAGAGAGACTTGAATACTTTGGAGTTTCTATCCATGAATTGAAGAAAAAAAAATAAAAAAACATAAATATCAGGAGCAAACACACACACACACACACACACACACACACACACACACACACACACACACACACACACTCAAATCAGGTAAATAAGGAGGCAGAGAGCATAACCCATTTCCTCTCCGGCACAGACCCCAAAAGTGCCATAAAAATCCAATAATGTGACGGGTGTAGCCGCTGCCTGGGCGTCACGTCACTTCCGGCCGCCGCGTGACCACCCTCCTTGACCCAGGGGACGCCACCACCACCACCGCCACCACCACCACAGCTATCACCATTACCATTGCGATTTCACTATTCCTATTATTATTGCGGTTTTAACTTGACTATATTTTTATTTTTTTATATCTATTCTTCTTCTTCCTGTTTTCTTTTTGTTCTTATTCTTGTTCTTGTTTTTATTATTTTCACGAATTTTTGCTTTTCCTCATTAGATATTGTTATGGTTTCTTCTATTTCTACTACCATTATTACCACCACCTGCACCACCACCACCACCACCACCACCACCAGTACTTGTTTTATTATCCTCCTCATCATAATAGATTCCAGATGTCAATGTTTAGTACTCTTACCTTTGCGGAATTTTACTTTCCCTAAGTAAATATTGTTATGGTTTCTTCTGTTACCACTATCACGGTCCGAGTGTAGGTTGGGTTTCCTTACTCAGGGCAACGATTTCGTAGCGGGTGGGCTTTGAGATAGTACCCCAAAAAGTACCCCCTTTACCACATAAATTCCCGTGAAAAAAAAAACTACATGGTATTAAAAGAAAAAAAAAAAACATCACCACCTACACCACCACCACCACCACCACCACCACCAGCAGTTCTTCTTTTATTATCCTCATTTTCATAATAGATTCCAGTTGTCAATGTTCAGTACTCTCACTCTTGCTG
This sequence comes from Portunus trituberculatus, assembly GCF_017591435.1. Classification (NCBI taxonomy): domain Eukaryota; kingdom Metazoa; phylum Arthropoda; class Malacostraca; order Decapoda; family Portunidae; genus Portunus; species Portunus trituberculatus. The sequence continues at coordinate 13,414,196 of NC_059293.1, forward strand.
TTGTTAGTACCTCCATTACTTACCACCACCATCCCTTCTGCTATCTTTATCATCCTCATTATCATTATGGATAGGAGCTGTCATTATCTAGTACTTTTATTGTCTTTATTTTTCTCGTTTTGTTTGTTTCTTTAGGTTTATTTTGGCTGATTCAACATTGGCAGGGGCGATGGACACAGAGATGAGAGAGAGAGAGAGAGAGAGAGAGAGAGAGAGAGAGAGAGAGAGAGAGAGAGAGAGAGAGAGAGAGAGAGAGAGACTTCTTCCATCACCATCACCATTACCTCCACTCATCAACTTTGCATAACAATGAAGAAAACAAGGAAAACGACGAAAAAAGAAAGAAAACTCCATACATTACCTACCTTGTTTATATATCCAACATTTTGTAACATACTCGTCTTTTGCTAGTCTTTCAGAAATGCTTCCTTTCACTCCATATTATCAAGTATTATTATATATTTAACATTATATGTAAATACACCACGACACACACACACACACACACACACACACACACACTTGAGAAAGACAGGTAGACGAAGAGAAAAGAAGCTGATAGGGAGAGAAGGAACAGGTGGAGAAGGAGGAGGAGGAGGAGAAGAAGGAGGAGAAGGAGAAGGAGAAGTGGAGGAGGAGCAAGAGAAGGTTAGTTAAATATAATTACGCTTGGCCATAAATTTAAAAGCAATAATTATCTCTCCCTGACATAACGTTACTATAAATAAAAATCTGTTCACGGGGAAACCCAAGACGTGTCGCGTTATTATTATTTATTTGAGGGGACTTGAAGGGAGTGTTGGGATGAGTTACAGATGTACGTGTCAGAGAGAGAGAGAGAGAGAGAGAGAGAGAGAGAGAGAGAGAGAGAGAGAGAGAGAGAGAGAGAGAGAGAGAGAGAGAGAGAGAGAGAGAGAGAGAGAGAGAGAGAGAGAGAGAGAGAGAGAGAGAGAGAGAGAGAGAGAGAGAAATTTGCACTGAGAGGGGAGAAGGGTAAGAATGCGAAAAGATTGAAATATGAGAAAAAAAAGGAAAAAAAAACAATAAGAAAAATAAAAGGAGGAGGAAGAGAAGGAGAAAAGAAGAGTGAGGGGAGGGAAGACCACAGAAGTGAGATGTGGGAAGATAAAGTAGTGAGGGGAGGTGGAAGAGGGAGACGAAGAGGAGAGAGAGAAAGAGATAGAGAGAGAGGGGATGAGAGAAAGAAAGAGAGGTAATAGTGGTTATGGTGAAGCGGTGTGGGGAGAGTTACAACGAAAGAAACTGTAAAGAAAAAATTACGAATGGGGGAGGAGGTGAGAAACAAAACTAAAGGTGGAGGAAGAGGCAGAAGAGGAGGAAGAGGAAGAGGGGAGGAGAAAGACAGGAAGTAGAAACAAGGAGAGAAAACATGAAGGAAAAATAATAGAAGAATAAGAAAAAAAAAAAACAAAGATAATGGAACTTTGAGATGAAAAAATAACCATCCAAATATTCTTTACTAAAACCATCTTAGAAAACGCAAACAAACAAACAAACAAAAAAAAATACAAAGTGGAAGGAGAAGAAAATAGAAGGAAGAGGAAGGGGAAAGAACAAGAAGGAAACAAAAAAAAAATAAGAAACAAACACGAGGACAAAGAAATAAAAGAAAGGAGAATGATAAATCTTCTTCATTTGAAAAAAAAAAAAAAAAAACTTCTCGAGCCAAACACAGTGACTAATATCTTTTCAATTCATTCTTTTAACACTCAAAAAAACATGTATAGAGAATCAGAGAAGTTTCTTGATTGCACTTTCCTACAGATTACACGAAATTCTTGCCTTTTCTACGTACCAGGGAGCAGAGTGAGGCAATAGTGCAAAGAACAGATCGTAGCAAGCCAGCAAAGGGTGTGCTGCTGACAGGAATAAATTGTTTCAGAGCAAGAAAAACACCGGGAGGAAGACTCGCTTTCAAGATCCGGTTTGATCCTTGAATTAAAACTGATTGATATATTGGTACATAGATAGGTAGATAGATAGATAGATAGATAGATAGATAGATAGACGGACAGACAGATAACTAGATAAAAAGGAAGATGAATAGATAAATTTACTAGTAAGAAGGTAAGACTTCTACACACACACACACACACACACACACTCTCTCTCTCTCTCTCTCTCTCTCTCTCTCTCTCTCTCTCTCTTTCCTTTCCATCTCTCATAGGTAGATAGACGCACAGATATACAGGCATCCCATCTTTTCCCTTACAAGCATGACAGGTAAGCAATCCTGCAGCCTCACCCTTTCCCTACAAGACTAGAAGTTCCTCATTCAATCCCTTCTCTTGTTTATCGGTGCATTTCTGCCACTCCCTTTCTCCTGCCTCCTCGTCCTCCTCGTCCTGCTGCTCTCCTGTATCTTATTACGCTCTCCGTGCCTCGCCTCCCTGTCCTCGTAACTATGGCAGTGTTTTGGAGAGGGTCTTGTCTTACCATCGTCATTACGTCAGCTTTATTATCCTGGGTTTTCATTCCTCCCGGGCCGCTCCCTCCCGACAAGATATGTTAATAAATGATGGATTGTTAATCGAACGAGTGTAATTAGAAGGTGCAGCTGGCAGGTAGAAGTGCATCAGGGTGAGGGAGGGAGGGTGCAAGCTGGCTGATTCTCTCTCTCTCTCTCTCTCTCTCTCTCTCTCTCTCTTGGTTTAATGGCTTTCCTTTATTGTCTTTCAATGTGCTTCCCTCTCCTTTTATCTGTCTGTTCATTTGTTATACAGGGTGGTTTTACACACATACACACACACACACACACACACACACACACACACACACACACACACACACACACACACACACACACACACACACACACACACACACACACACACACACACACACACACACACACACACACACACACACACACACACACACACACACACACACACACACACACACACACACACACACACACACCTGTCTGTCTCTAATCTATTCATTTAACAAGCACCAGCTACTCTGTTCTCCCTTATCCTCCTCCTCTCTCTCTCTCTCTCTCTCTCTCTCTCTCTCTCTCTCTCTCTCTCTCTCTCTCTGTACGGTACGTGACTCCTGAAAAAGTTAAAGATTCCCATCATTATTCACGGGGTGAGTTTGGATAGGGTCATGCCAGTCATCTTCCGAGGCTGACCGACAGTGATGGTAAACTGTTGTGAGCTGAGAAGACTGACATTTTGCTGTTTTTTCATACTTGCTCCTCATCACTTGACTTGACATTACTAGGGACATGTTTACTGTGTGTGTGTGTGTGTGTGTGTGTGTGTGTGTGTGTGTGTGTGTGTGTGTGTGTGTGTGTGTGTGTGTGTGTGTGTGTGTTTCTACATACTGGGTTTGTATCTTCATTGTTTTGTTATGAGGTTTCTCTCTCTCTCTCTCTCTCTCTCTCTCTCTCTCTCTCTCTCTCTCTCTCTCTCTCTCTCTCTCTCTCTCTCTCTCTCTCTCTCTCTCTCTCTCTCTCTCTTATATCCCTTCCGTCTAAATAAATAGTTCAGCCTTGCTCTTATTTCTCGTCTGGTTTTCTTTTTTTTTCGAATCCTTGTGTATGTCTTGTTTATTTCAATTTTACGCAATGCTTGTATTTCTTAAAGTTTTATTCACAGACAGAATTACTATCTTCGTTCGCTAATAATTTCTTCTTTCCCTTTATCAATGGAATGTTTTTTTTTTCATTTGCTTTCACATGATATTTCTTGTTTTCTTGTTTTATTCACATCAGTCATTCCATCTTCCTCAACTTTCTTTTTTGTTTCTCCATAGTTACGCTTTTATTATTTTTGTAAGTCTGCATTCCACTTCTATGGATCATTACAAGATTCTTATCACAAACTACTAATCAAGTATTTTTCTCATTCTATCCGTACACAAAATTCCTTCGCTATATCCCTCTTTATTTCCCCTTTTTCGTTTCAGTCATACACAAAATCCTACTTCTCTCAAAAAAACTCTCCTCTTATTTCCCTTTCTTTCTTTTCCCGCTGGTTAATTTTCTCCTCCATAGCAGATCTACAAGAGGCCTCGGTTTCCCCACACGACGCCTCTTTGCCACCTTACATCCTAACCTGTCTGCACCGCCGCTAACTTGGGGGTGTTCAAGGCAATAAACATCAAGACACGCACCGCGACACGCCTCACTTGCTTCAACTGTTTCTCCTCCTCGCCTCCCTTCTTGTTGCGGTTTTTCTCTCGCTTATCCTCTGTCAATTAAGTGTCTTTCGTTTCCTTGCCTCGGTTTTTTCTCTTTCTCCTCCGTCTCTCTTCTTGTTCTAGTTCATGTTCCTGTGCTTGGTCTTGCTCTTTCTCTTCTTCCTTCCCCTTATTTGTTCGATCGGTCTTATCCTCCGCTTCCTCTTCTACCTCTACTTGTTCTTGTTCCTGTTCTTCTTTTTCTTTCTCCTCTCCCTCTTCTTCCTCTCTACTTGCCCTATTTCTTCTCCACTCTTGTTCGTCGTTCCTCCTCCTCCTCTTTCTCCTCTTCTTGGTCACTTTTCACAATATTTCTCTCTTTAATCTTTATCAATTAACTTTGTCTCGTTTCCTCGTCCCATTCTTCTCTTCTGTCTCTTTTTCTTCACTTACTTAACTACTTTCTCCTGTTCCTCCTCCTTCTCCTCGTCCTCCTTTATCTTTCTTTCCTCCTCACACTTTCTTTTTCACATTTTATCTATCAATCTATAATCTTGCTTCGTTCCCTTACATCCTCTTTATCTTCTTCTCCTCCTCTTCCTCCTTGCGTGTCTCCCTGCTCGCCTTCGTGATGCTTGGAAACAATTTTTTTCAGCTTAAGCGGATGGGTTAAGTTTATCATCTTCTCGACATATTGGCCGATAAAATAAAGGGAAAAGAGATGACGCAGGGACGCAGGGAAGGAGCGAGCGAGGAAGATGGGAAGAAGGAAAATAGTAAGAAGAAAGATGCAGCAACGTACCCCAGAAAATCCTCTCTAGAAAATCCTTTACAGTACCTGGAACACTTGACTGCCGTTCGACGTACCTGGAAGAAGGAAAAGCATATGAGTGTTGAGCGATAAACAACATACTTGAGAGATAAATTACGAAAGCTTCCGAATTTTCAATGGAAGAGACTCAAGGAAAGTAGGAACGTGCAGGTGATAGAAGCAGATATACAAGTCCTATTTAACCTCAAGATCTCTCAGTAGAAAACTAATGATTGAAAAGAAAAATAGACTCATAACTTTTATCTAAACTATATGTATAAATATATATATATATATATATATATATATATATATATATATATATATATATATATATATATATATATATACATATAAGAAAACAGCATAAAAACTAATAACTTAAATATTAAAGAAGCCAAGTTACATGTCCTCCCTAACCTACGAGGAGAGAAAACTCAGGGAAAATATCAACTTTGAAGAAACGGAACCTGAATTGTTTTTAAGAGAGAAGATACACGAGAAAAAAAAATGATGACCTGGAAATGAAAGACACTAAATAACAAATCTTTCTTAAGTTTCCAAAAGAGAAGACACAAGGAAACTAAAGACCTGGAAATGAGAGAATATAAACCACACATTTTAAAAGGACGAAGACTCATTTAACTACTGACTTCGAAGTGAAAGGAGATCAGTTACACATCATCAAAAAGAGAAAAAAAAAAAACCCTGACGAGATGAGAGAAGCAGAGTGTCAGTACTGAAGGCGTAAGAGAAGGAAACATTAGGGCGTAGGGCGTAGCTGGAAGGCAGAGACGAAACATAACAGCACGAGAAAGACACTCAAAGCACGGAGCCCTGATGAACCGTCTGCATCCCTGTGCGTTAAAGAGAGGCGGGAATAGAAGGAAGGGGGAGGAGGAGGAGGAGAGGAGGCTGGAAGGTATAAGAGGCGAGGGTGAAGAAAGAACAAAGGAATGAAGGAAAGGAAGAAGAAAGGGTAAGAGAGGGTGATTAGGGAAGAGAAAGAAGGGAGAAAGGGCAAGGAAGGGAGCCGTTGAGAGGAGAGGAAAGGGGAGAGGAGATGAGATGAGGGAAGTGGAGAGGAGAAGAAAAGGAGACAAGAGACGAGAACAGAGACAACTCACAACAAAAGAAGAAAAAAAAAAAAACAGCAAAAAAGAAGAGAAGGAAAAAAAAAAAAAAAAACAGCAAGAATGAACAAAGAAAGAGAACACAACAAGCAAGCAAGAAAACAAGCAAGCAAGCAAACTTATGAGCCTAACCCAACCCTTTCTTTTTCAATAACCACTGCTGGATTGCCTAGACTCGAGAGAGAGAGAGAGAGAGAGAGAGAGAGAGAGAGAGAGAGAGAGAGAGAGAGAGAGAGAGAGATGGAATGGCTGCTAGGAGGGAGAGGTGAGAGGTGTGTGAGAGAGGAGAGGGACAGGACAGGAGGAAGGATGGATAATTTGATAATCAGCAAGAACGCAAATTATCAGTAACGCGGGCCTCCATTAAAAGCACAACCCTCCGCGCCCTCCTCTCTCTTGAGCGGTCGTGGCGCGCCGCCCCCTGATCAATTCCCCTCAACCCGCCCGCCCTAAGCACGTCTCTCCCTTGCTTTATGAAAATTACGGCAGCACTCAACGAGGTGGTAAATAATGCTGAAGAGAGAAAGAGAGAGAGAGAGTGAGTGAGAGAGTGAGTGGTGTGTGTGTGTATGTGTGTGTGTGTGTGTGTTTTCTGTGTGTGTTTACTATACTTATCTTAAACATTCAGTCATGTACTCCTCTTCTCACTCATCACTTGACTAATGTAAAGCTTATTAAAAACAATATCCAGAGGCAATAAAACTTAAACATCATTCTTCCTGTGAATGTGAAACTTGAAATAAGCTTCGAGGCCTGTAAAGTTTAAAAGTGCCCATCAAACAATTAAAAAGCTCGCAATGCATCACTTCAACGACTGTAAAGCTTAAAAATGCACTTCCTCATATCATAAAGCTTCAAATATTACTCCAGATGCTATAAACACTAAAAAATTGACCTCCTACAATTATAAAGCTCAACAGTATTATCAGCAAAACAAGATTACCCACACCCACCACCACCACCACCACCACCACCACCACCACCACCTCCAAGAACAACAACAAAAATACACAGCGCCTCTTCTTACGGGGGGGTGTTGCCTTGCCAAGCCCTTCCCTTACCTCCCCCTCCCCCGCCACTCACCTCTAGCCCGTCGGACACTGTGTGGGGGGTGGAAGGGGAGGGCATATAAGGGAAGGGACCGAGGGATAGGAAGAGAGGGAGGGAGGGAGGGTAAGGGGAGAGCCTCAGTCTTGGGGAAATGTTGCCAATTTCAACCGTAAAACATTCAGAGGATTTTTCTTAATAAACATGTGCAGCTTTTTCCTTTTCTTTCTTATTTTTTTTTCTTTTTAATCTCTCTCCTTTATTTTGTTTTTGAAGGCAGTTAATTATACTTTACACCATAAAAAGAAACAAAACCCTTGAAACTTTGGATCATCCCAAGCAGAAAATATTTGCGAAAGATGCACGCAGCAGTCGGACTTGCATCTTTACGTCGCGGGAATATAGAGTCAAAATTACCTTCACGCATGTTATTACTCACTCCTCAACTTTTCCCGGAGCTAACGACACGGTGGCGCGGCGTCGTGGAGGTCAGCCGAGCCTCTGCTAATTGTCTCGTCGCCGGTCGCGGAGGAGGCAGCCTTGTTCCTCCTGCCTCGTCTATATTAATCGATCGCCTTCACTTGCCTCCGCTTGCCTCCGCTGCCTCCGCTGCCTCCTCTCCTCTCGCACCCCTGGACGCTTCAACACCCTCAAGGACACATATAATACGCTTGGTCACCTTCAAAGACTCAAATCATAAGCTTGGGCACCTTCACACGCACAATTTGTAAGCATGAACACCTCACAGACACAAACTGCAAGCTTAAACACCTTATAGACGCAGAATCAGTTCGAACTCTTTCACGAAAGGAAATTATAAGCTTGAATACTTCTACAAACAGAAATAATGCTCTTAAATATCTTCACAGGAAAGAAATACACCTCAGCACTCTATTAGTTCTTTCACGCCGTTACACCCTTGAAATATCCGCTATGCAACTTCATAGAAACCTTATTAATCTACCCGTTAAGTATAATAATGGAGAAGAAAAAGTACTATGGATCTACACTAAGGAACTCGGGTACAGTGGAAAAAATGAGAGGGAGAGAGAGAGAAAAAAAAGGATATGATCGATACTCAAGGATAAGGGGTTGAGAGGATGAGGACGGAAGGGTGAATCTGGCAGCTCCGTCAATATCTTTAATCAGACTCCATAAACTCCGTGGGGATCGCCTTAAGACCTTGCAGGGTGAAGCCAAACTGGAAGCCACACGAGAGAGACACAGTGACCTAACCAGTGACACACGTAGACACTTCACAGCTCAAAATACTAAAATCCCACACGGTCTTTCAATCACCAGTGCGACCCGTGAAAGTAGGCCTATCATTATGGATTTTAATAGCCTGATGAAAAAAATATAAACTAATTACTTAGACATTCAAGGAAGGTTAATCAATAGTATTATAAGATGCCTCACAAGCTAGAGTGCACGTACATGGCAGGGGAACTAAAGGAAGGGGGTGAGGGGATGAGGAAGGAGTGATGGTGAAAATGTGAGCCGAAGGAAGGGGGTAAAGGAAAGAGAAAGGGATGAGGGAAGAGTGCGAGGTAAAGGTAAGAGGTGATCATTGAGACTGGGAACTGAAAGACTGAAAAAGGAATGAAGAATTGAGGAAGAGGTGCTGGTGAGAGTGTAAGCTGAAGGAAAGGGGGTAAGGAGACATGACTTTCCTTCCCTCTCCCTTAACACACTCTCTAACACTTTCTCCCTTGACTTTCTTACAAAACGAGAACAACACAAGGAACCTTAATGGAAGTGAATGAGAGAGAGAGCATTTTACCACAACACAAACGAACTAAACTGACTGACTACCTGACTGACTCACTGACAGACTGATCCTTTCCATTCCTGATATTCATGTAGTCTTGCTGAAAGGATGAGGACGAGGAGGAGGAGGAAGGAGGACGGAAGAGGAGAAGGAGGACGAGGGTAGAAGACAGGAAGCGAGTGATGATGTTACGGGAGATGTGAGCAACTGGCCACTAAGTGATGAAGGAGAGGGAATTAATTAAGCAGAAGGAGCCGCCGCAAAGGTACATCTCAGCTTCTTTACTTAATGACGCTCGCACGAAATAAAAAACAGGAGCAAGTGTAGACTGCCAGTGGAATTTAAGAGCTTTTAGAAATGAAGAATAAAGTTGTTAATTGTTATCTTGTCTTTGTGGGTTTTATTAGATAAGGTTACAGGTTACAGGTGTGTTCTTTGCCAGCTTCCACTACACCAGTTTTTGTTTTTTCTACGGGTGAAATGTCATTTGTGTCCTCTATGTTTATTTCATCAGATTGTGTCACACGTGCATCGCTCTTCTAAACCTTTGCTTTAATTTGTTTTTATCTTGAAATGGTTTGTTTATACTTTTCCAATAACAAGCTCCTTTCTGTAGATTTTCAATTATTTTTCACTTCTAAACTTTTTTGCTTTCTTGTCAATGACAGCTATGTGTGTTTTTCACTCATTTCACTCTTTAGTTTCTCTTCCCTTCACTATAAACTACCCCTCTTGTCACGACACTATTAACCACATTCATTCATAAAGCTACATCTATTCTTGATATTTGATAAAAACATTAACACATTAACACATTCAACATTCAAGTATTTCTCAAGATTCCTTTAATCTTCACACTACCCACATTCACTCCAATTATCAAAGTGACAGACGCTACGCTGGACATGTCACTGCAGCTCTACAACACATTCACAGTCAGTCCACTCAGTTCACAGCCTCACTACTAGAGCATTTCTCGGAGCATCATCTTGAGGCCCCAGGCGGTCAATCTTCTGGTGAGAGTCAAGGCTTGGGTAGGGAAGTGTCACCTCTCCCACGCTCTCTCACCTGCTCAGAGCGGACTAATCAATTTTGGAGTCCACGTGAGCTTAATTAATATATGCTTCATCAAGGTGAGCGTAAGAAGCATAAATCAACCTTTAATTAACGAGGCTACATCAGCAGGTACGCAGGTAAGCTCCTCGCAGGTATAAGGGAGGGCGGTGGGTGAGCTCAGGTGGGCAGTAATTAGCGCCGTTTCATCAAGGAAGGTGGCGGCCAGGTGAGGCTCATCTTATCAAGGCTCCGGCACGCCAGAGTAAATACAACAGGCGCAAGATTAAGCTCTGAATTTTGTAATGTGCGAAGTGCAATCTTGGAAAAATAATCAGAAACGCATCTAGTAGAAGATTTTTTTGTAGAGTTGTTTTTGTTTTAACTCAAGGTCTTTTTTCATGCTTCAAGACAAGTAATAAGGAGTATGTAACTTTAAGACAAGGGAATTAGTAGTTTCTGGGAATATGTTGAGTATGTATTGCCAAGAAAGTTAATACGTTCCATCAACTAAACACAGTCTTGACATATAATTTCTTACCCTCAGTCATTATTTCATATATTAAGACAAACAACAATAGGAAGCCAGGAATTTTAAGACTAAGGAATCAGTACCTCCATGAATATATTAGTTGTATATCAGGAGGAGGAACCTGCAAATATACTAACCAATAAAACACAATTCCATTCACTGATTCCTTTTCCATTTTTTCCTTTTTTACCTCCTTTTATTTTTTTTTCCCTCCTTCCAGTTTTCACTTGACGTCGCCCAAAGCCAAGAAACCCTTAAATAAGCCTTTGAATTCGCGCAAACTTTTTTTTCTTCTCCTCGGCAGGAACCCCGCCAACCACCACAAAGCTTCCATCATGCGGCTAAAGTTTTGATCCCAATAAAAAAAATCAGCTTCCATTAAAGTTTTTCAGCGGGCCCTTCGAGAAGAGTTTCCCTTGTTCAAAGTTTACGACTTTCGGGAGGAGGAGGAGGAGGAGGAGGAGGAGGAGGAGGAGGAGGAGGAGGAGGAGGAGGAGGAGGAGCAACGGCGGCAGTGGCACGGTGAACGAACTAACTGCGTCATTTAATAATATTTGCTTTACTGTGAGCGGGGAAGGCCGGCCGGGATGAAAAATCTATAAGGGGAGGCGAGACGTCGGGAGAACTGCGGCGAAGAATGCTTTCAAGAGGATCTGCTGGAGAGCCGAACACGCCGACCCTCAGTAAATGGGATCCGAACCTTTATCACACACCTCCCCTTCCCTCCCTCAATCTCTCCCTCCTCTCTCTCCCGTCCACACACACACACACACACGTACACACTCACACATACAGACACCGGGTTATGTTTACAATGCACTTCTCATCTCCTAAGCATTTATAGTTGTCTAAAATCTCATCTCAGAGCAGCTCAAGTCTTGTGTCAATGCAAGATCGAAAAAAATAAATGAAAAAACTGAAGGATTTATTGAAATTTGAAAGATTATTTTTTCAGTTATTGGTGATGTTTATGATTCGAGGTACTCTCTCTCTCTTTTTCTTTTTTTCTCTCTCTCTCTCTCTCTCTCTCTCTCTCTCTCTCTCTCTCTCTCTCTATCTCTCTCACTGGCGTAAAACTTATGCCATCGACTTGCCTTGAATTCAGAGCAAGGATTTTGTGTCCGCGCTAAATGGAATACCCAGAGAAATGGAAAAGAACGGCGCCTTTAAAATACTACACTCACATGGAGGGTAATATTCGGGTGGATTGTGTGTGTGTGTGTGTGTGTGTGTGTGTGTGTGTGTGTGTGTGTGTGTGTGTGTGTGTGCTCGCGCGCGTGCGTGTGTGTGAATGTGTGTGCGTCGTATATATTTGTATTAATCTTACAATATACCATATCTACGTGAGCTCACACATACGTAACACTACACAGGCACGCACGCATGCACACACACACACACACACACACACACACACACACACACACACACACACACACACACACATACACACGCGCGCGAACAGGTGGGAATGAACGACGTCAATCAAACACCTGTTCAATGATTTTAGTTCATCTGACGCTCTTCAACAAGTCATCGTTCTCTCCATTCTAAAAAAAAAAAGGAAGAAAAAGAAAAGAAGAAAAAGAAAAAAAAATGCTACTTATGAAAATGCAAACAAACAAACACACAAACACACACACACACACACACACACACACACACACACACACACACACACACACACCTCACTTTCCCGGTGTGTGGAGTGTGTTGTGATCTCAGTCCTACCCGAAGATCGGTCTATGAGCTCTGAGTTCGCTCCGTAATGGGGAAGACTGGCTGGGTGACCAGCAGGCGACCGAGGTGAATTACACACACACACACACACACACACACACACACACACACACACACACACACACACACACGAAAAGTGAGGATATTAGGTGATTATTTAATAAACTTAAACACACATAACATTACTACTACTACTACTACTACTACTACTACTACTACTACTACTACTACTACGACTACGACTACTACTACTACTACTACTACTACTACAACTGTAACTATCACCTATACTATCACTATCACAACCAAACTCTCCTCATCACATCCCGGACAGACGCACCTTCCTATTCCTTCATCACATCTATAGAAAGCAAAAGCAATTCGTCTCAAGAACCCTAAGGCAAGCAGTCAAATGTTGGCAGGCAGACAGACAGACAGACGGACAGACAGACAGACAGACAGACAAGCAAGATATGTGTGTGTGTGTGTGTGTGTGTGTGTGTGTGTGTGTGTGTGTGTGTGTGTGTGTGTGTTTCCATAAGAGCTCACCACCTCTCGCTTGCCTCCTCCCATCTCCCATCTCCCTCCCTCTCTCTCTCTCTCTCTCTCTCTCTCTCCTATTGTCTGACACATCGCTGACTGCCTCTAGATGCAAGTGCGTTATGGAAGGCTTCCCTCCCCTACCCTACCCTACCCTACTCTCTCTCTCTCTCTCTCTCTCTCTCTCTCTCTCTCTCTCTCTCTCTCTCTCTCTCTCTCTCTCTCGTAATGTGTTGGTGTTTATATTGTTTTGTGTCTAGCTCCAGTGTTTTTCTTTCATGGGAGAGACAGTTTGCATGACTTTTCTCGGGTTTGTTTTTCACAATCTTCGTATTTTTAGGTCATATAAAAGAAAAAAAAAAACTACTTAACTTGCTGTTTTCAGAAAGTTACGGGAGTTAAAAGAAGGAAAAAAAGTAAAAAAAAAAGAAAAAGGATAAAAAGTTTGACCAATTTTGTTTTGGGGGTGTCTCAATTGTCCTCCGCTGAAACTCCTGGTGTTCTCGAGAGTAGAAATTCCCATAAACACTCCCGTAAGGACCAACAACTGTTTATTCATACTCAACTTTACTGTTCCTCTCATTTCACCCCATCCCGAATCCATCAACCATCAAAATTCATCGTTTGGAATCGTTACGTTACCATCAGATCTTTCCCTTCCCTATATTAAACGAACAACAATGAGTACGTTTCTTTTGACCTTTCTTTTCCCTTTCTTTTCGTTCCTCCCTCCCTTCCTGGTATAAGGCAAGGCAGAATGGTCCCCGCCCCGTGTCCCTTCGAGGCGGGTTTCGTACTGACGTGCTTCCAAGAGAGCAATTTGCCAGCGTTGATTAGTCTCTGGTAGTTTCTTGGCGGCGGTGCCAATTAATGCTTCACTCGGCAAGTCCCAACCGTTAAAATGTCCAGTTTTCAGACGCGCGCAGATTAAAGCCCACGTATGTTGTAGAACTCTTAGAAAACGGATGTGTGGGGTGGGAGGGGGAAGGGTGTTTCTCTATTTCTTTCTCTTCCTCTGAAAAAAAAAGTAATCGGAACAAAAATGATTCTAAAACTCAAGATATAAAGCAAGAATCACTTCATTTACAAGGTTATCTATTCAATTGTCTTTCTAGGTCAGTACGTCTATCTTAACTCTCCGTCTCTCTCTCTCTCTCTCTCTCTCTCTCTCTCTCTCTCTCTCTCTCTCTCTCTCTCTCTCTCTCTGTTTAAGCCCAGCCCTAAGCCATAACCCAAGGCATCCACCCCCACCACACCCATCACATCACAACGAACTAAACTCCTTGAAGGGACACGAGGGGCGCCTGGAGGGGGGGATTCAGGCCAGCAGCGAGGGTCGGGTGTGGACTGTGGAGGCGCTGTGGGGGAGAGACTTGGCTTCACATCGGCCCTTGGGAGGCAAAGACGGAGAGGGAGTCTTGTTATGCCAGAGTAAAGGGAACAGGTCACCACTTATCCCAAAGAGCAGACCTACTAATTAGCAGGTTAAAGGAGGGAGAGATTGAGAGACAGGGAGAAGCAGAGAGAAGCAGGAATTGACAGCGAGTGAAGATTCAGGCTATCCAACACTCACTTTCTAACTCTACTGTGGAAAGTTAGCGTCAAGGACATCTTAGAGGAGGCAGAAAGGAACAGATTGCGTGTGGTGTGAGGAGAAAAAAAAATAGAGAAAGATAAAGTTGGAAGTCGTTGAGATATGCTGATGAAAAGTAGGGAGAGGGGAGGAGGACAAGGGAAGGAAAAGAGAGAGTGTAGAAGTTACAGGCCAAACAGGGGAATGTAAGAAGAGGAAGGGAGACAGACAGGGACAAGGGTAGATAGAATGAGGAAGAAAGGCAGTGAGTGGTACTGTGATCCTGTCAGGCCAAAGGAGAAAGACGAAAAGAGAAATAGACCGAGCGGGAGGGAGACAGAGAGTGAAGGCAAATCAAGGGTGGAGAGGAACATGAACTTCAAGGAAAACCTATAAATATAAAACTACATCAAGTTCCCGAGTAGACGAGCGCGTGTTTACTGAGGAGCTAGACACACGGTGGAGCGCAAGGAACTAAAGACCAGCCACACAACACACTCAACACACTCACTGCACCTTCGAGAGGGTGTCAGACAGACCTCCTCCGCTCTTGCTTCTCCAGCTCCTCGCCTCCCTTAGTCTCTGCAGCTCCCCACTTTTCCCCTCCCAGTCAACACCGAGCATAGTCTTGTCAACACCTCCAGGCGAAGGCTCGGGGAGAGGGGAGAAGGAGTGGCAAGAAAAAAGAGGGGAAAGAGAAGCAAGAAGCAACTAAAAAGAGAGGGGAAGTATAAAGAGCTTGCTAAACGAAGGAGGTTTTAAAGAAAAGGCTAAATAGAAGAAAGACTGAGGATGAAAAGGATGAGATGAAAAACGAATGGCATTCACAGAACAGAGAACAAGAAGAAAAATAAGAACGAGCATCATGGGAAGAAATGAGTTAGGAAGAATGGAGTGGAAATATGAGAGAGAGAGAGAGAGAGAGAGAGAGAGAGAGAGAGAGAGAGAGAGAGAGAGAGAGAGAGAGAGAGAGAGAGAGAGAGAGAGAGAGAGAGAGAGAGAGAGAGAGAGAGAGAAAACAAAGGATACTGACACACACACACACACACACACACACACACACACACACACACACACACACACACACACACACACACACGTAAACTAGACTGACACAAGAAAGGGTAGAAGGCAAACAGAAGGAGAACAGGAAGGAGAAAGAGGGAGGAATAAATGAATGAAGGGAGAATAGAAGAAATTAAAATAATAGAAGAAAAATACGTAGAAAGGAGAGAACGAATGAACGAATAAAAATCAGTAATAAAAGATGAGAAGAAAAATAAGGAATGAAAGAAGAAAGAATAATAGGAAACGAAAAAAAATAGAACAAGGAATTAAATAAAATGAAAATGGAGGGAAACAGGAAATAAGAAAGAGAAAATAAAGAAGGAAAGAAGGAAGAATGTAGAAAAGATACTAAAGCACAGATGAGAGATGAAGAACAAGAGAAAGAATGATTTAATGAGGATTTGCCTTAGAGGAAAAAAAAAGAATGTGAATATTTCCTGTATTAAGTTGCTCTTTTAAAAATTTGAGTCTATGAGACAAAATCGAGACTATTCAGGTTAATCAATAAGGAAAAGACAGTACTGGGATCTTGATTATACACACACACACACACACACACACACACACACACACACACACACACACACACACATACTTTTATCTATTCATCAATATTTCATCTGTCTATCTATCAGTCTATCTGTCCCTTTAACCCTTTATCTACATATGTATCTATTTACCTCTATATCTATCTATCCAACTATCTATCTACCTATCTATCTGTTCAGTTGTCTATCTATCAATCAGCCTATAATAATCTATGTGGTAGATGAAGAAAGGACAACACAAAAAGTAACAAAAGCAGGAGAAAAATGAAAATAACGAATATGAAATGTGGCAGGAAGAAGAAAGAGAAGAAGAAGAAGAAGAAGAAGAAGAAGAAGAAGAAGAAGAAGAAGAAGAAGAAGAAGGAGGAGGAGGAGGAGGAGGAGGAGGAGGAGGAGGAGGAGGAGGAGGAGGAGGAGGAGGAGGAGGAGAAGAAGAAGAAGAAGAAGAAGAAGAAGAAGAAGAAGAAGAAGAAGAAGAAGAAGAAGAAGAAGAAGAAGAAGAAGAAGAAGAAGAAGAAGAAGAAGAAGAAGAAGAAGAAGAAGAAGAAGAAGAAGAAGAAGAAGAAGAAGAAGAAGAAGAAGAAGAAGAAGAAGAAGAAGAAGAAGAAGAAGAAGAAGAAGAAGAAGAAGAAGACTGAAGAAAAGAAAAAAAAATGATCAAGACAATGAACAACAACAACAACAACAACAACAACAACAACAACAACAACAACAACATCAACAAGGTAAGATCACACAAGAAAAAAAAAAAAAACCCAGAACCCCAATAAAAAGGAGAAAAAGCAGAAAACAAACGAAAAATGAATAAAAAAAAAAAAAAAGAACACATGGCTGAGGGACCCATCGGCGCAAAGAACAAGACCAAAAGTTCTAAAGAAAAAAAAATCACAGGAGATAAAAAACAAAGAATAGGAATAAAGCAAGAGTCGAACGGGGGAGAAAAGAAACAAAAGGACCACCACGCAAAACAAAACAGTAAAAGACAGAGAAAGAGAAAGAGAGAGAGAGGAGAGAGAAAAAAAGGGAGGCACATCGGTAAAGAAAGAGAGGTAAAACAGACAACTAAAATGGAAGGAAAAGGTTACAAGAATGATGAGAGAGAGAGAGAGAGAGAGAGAGAGAGAGAGAGAGAGAGAGAGAGAGAGAGAGAGAGAGAGAGAGAGAGAGAGAGAGAGAGAGAGAGAGAGAGAGAGAGAGAGAGAGAGAGAGAGAGAGAGAGAGAGAGAGAGAGAGTGACACGTGACAGGAAATCTAATATGAATGTTATTTTTATTTATTAGAAAAGACACAGCTACGGAAAAAAAATAATGATACTGGCATGAATAAAATAAAAGAAAGATAAGTCATTAGAGAAAAATAACAAAAAAGTGACATGTTTATCAAATTTCAGCGTTTTCGTCTTGCTCTTCATATCTTTTTCATGCACGTAAATATTTCTTTCACCTGTTATTCACAATTTATCATATTCTCTCCTTTCTATACATTTCCCCTCAGAGATAGATATATTCATTTACCACAAGTTTTATCATTACAGTCTTGATAATAAACACACTGAATAATAATAATAAAACACACTGAAATACAAAACATTAACTACTTAATAGAGTACAAACATAAAAACAAATCTTACCATAGGAAATGAGTAACGAACCGTACTTATAACCCATCAAAATCATAAAAAAAAATTACAGAGAACTTTATTAATGATCGAAACTTAGCATTTCTAGATTAATTATGACTTTCCTACCCTCGTTTTCTTTCACATCCCTTCAGTAACTAATGTATTTTACCAAGAACACGCAATACACAAGTAAGAACAAATAAATGCACTAAAAACGTACTTCCAGAAAACGAGAGAGAGAGAGAGAGAGAGAGAGAGAGAGAGAGAGAGAGAGAGAGAGAGAAGCATGTATATACTTGTAGAAAACCAGAGTAAAGACGAACATGCAGCAGTGAAGCAACAAGGCCAGTCTGACAGATGCATCTCAAGCAGTTACCGCCGCTTCTAGTTCCCTGCTTCCCTGCTTCCTCTGCCTCTTGTCTTTCTTCCTCTCCCTCCCTCCCTGCTTTCTTCCTTCCTTTCTTAGTCTCATTCGTGTTCTCCTTCTGTGTTTCTGTTTTCATTTTCTTCTTCTCTTGTTCTTATTGTTTTTTTCTTTTCTTTTCTCATTTACTAATCTTATAATTTTTTCTTTCTTTTCCTCTTTTGTCTTCTTCGTTCTTTTATTGCTTTGTTGTTGTTGTTGTTGGTTTTGTTGTTGTTGTTGTTGTTCGATTATCTCTTGTGATTCTCTGTATTATTCTCTTTCTTATTCTTCCTTCTCCTGTACTTTCTTTCTCTTATCTCCATATTCTTGCTTCACCTATTCTTTTTCTTAACTTCCTCTCTTACTTTTACTTTTTATTAGTCTCATTCTTTCCTTCTGTTTAGTCTCCCCTGCTCTTCTTCGTACTTGGTTTTCCTGTTATCCTGTTTCTCCTATCTCTTGATTCCCTTTCTCTTTCTTCTTCGTCTTCCATCTTCTTCTTTTGTTGTTCTTGATACTTACTTTCATTTGTTCTTCCTACTGTTTATTTTTCCCGTTAAGTCTTATACTTTTTCTTCTATCCCCTTGACTCACTCTTCTCTTCGGCCTCCTTCGTCTCTTCAACTCCCTCATTGTTCTTTCCGCGAACTAAAAGCCTCCAAGAACACGGGCACGAAGAGCTCTAACATATGAAACCTCCTCATCCGTGTTCTCCTCCGCATCGTCCCTTCCAAGAACACACCCACACATGTCATGACTTCTGGCCTTTCTCTGTTGGACGGGTTTTTTGTCTATCATCACCTGTAATTTTTTCTTAAGACACGAACACGTAGAGCACTAACATATGAAATCTTCTCATCCGTGTTCTCCTCCGCATCCAGGAACACACCAACACACGCCACGACTTCTGCCCTTTCTCTGTTGCACGAATCATTTTGCCTGTAGTTTTTTGTTAAGATCCGTATTCGTATTATAAACTCTTAACTAGAAGTGCTATATATTCTTTTTCAGCTCGTATTAACTTTTATTACATTATGTCTAGGTTAAGTTTTTATTATTTTTTCCGGTGGTTTGAATATTAAGATAAATAAATATAGAATAAAAAATGGGTAAGTACTTCTGTAGCATAGAATTCATATACTTAATCTCTCTCTCTCTCTCTCTCTCTCTCTCTCTCTCTCTCTCTCTCTCTCTCTCAATTGTCTGTCTTTAAAAGAAATATTTTATCAAGTGGGTTAGAAATTTCGATAAAGGATAATCAAAAGTGGTTAATTTGATAGGGACAATTAAAGGCATATATTTTGTCAGGTACGCCAGTTCTGACACCTGGATCTCTAGAAAAGTGTATTACCATGAGTTTCAGAGTCAGTGCTACATCGCTTTCTAGGGACAACTCTCTCAAACGAAGTGATTAACTGATAAAAATTTGACATAGATAACCTAAGAAGCGAAGACACACACACACACACACACACACACATACATAGTTTAAACTTACATTCCTGTACATTTATACCTACACACTTACACATAACCACATTCCAAAACATTCTCTCTCTCTCTCTCTCTCTCTCTCTCTCTCTCTCTCTCTCTCGCTCTCTCTCAGTCTCTCCTCTCTCTCTCTCACACACACACAGCTGCCACAACTCATACTTTATAATCTTGGGAGGGACTGACTTCACTCTCATACCAACTTTAAGATGAGTCAGACAGGCACTTTTTACCCTGAAGAGAGGAGGTCCAAGGAGGGTGGTGGCGGCAGCGACGCTTCTCCCCTTCCCCTGCCTCCAGTAACCCCATTACACCCCGAACTGTCAGCTGAAACATGCACACCCACTTCCCCTCCTCCACCTGATCCGAGGAGAGAGAGAGAGAGAGAGAGAGAGAGAGAGAGAGAGAGAGAGAGAGAGAGAGAGAGAGATTAGAGATGAGAGATGAAGTTTATGTGTAGGAATGTAGTCATGTATAGTTATGTATGTTTAAAATGTGTGTGTGTGTGTGTGTGTGTGTGTGTGTGTGTGTGTGTGTGTGTGTGTGTGTAACCCTTGCATGCGTGCGTGCTTGCGTTTGTAAAAATGATGGATTGATGATGATGACCTTAAGGAGGATGGAGAGGAAAAGGAGGAGGAGGAGGAAGAGAAGGAGGAGGAAGAGGAGGAGGAGGAGGAGGAGGAGGAGGAGGAGGAGGAGGAGGAGGAAGAGGAGAAAGAGGAAGAGGAGGAGGAAAAGAAGCAGCAACAGCAACAATAAAAATACGTAAATAAACTAAAGGAAAAGTTGTGAAAATGACGATGATGATGATGATGATGATGATGATGATGATGATATAGACAACACCAACAATAGTAATGAGAAGCATAACAGCAACAATGGCAACAAGTAATGACAACAACACTCACCACCATCATTAACACCACTAACAATACAAAAAAAGGGAACAATATCATTATTACCACCAACACCTCTTCCTTCACCAACACCACCACCACCACCACCACCACCACCACGATTGCCACTCGGTCACCATAATCATTAATAACAATAACAAAAATAAAAATACGAAAACAACTTGAAAAAGAAGAACAGCATATTATTACGAGTATCCTTATTTTCTTCACAATCATCACAATTAACAATAACAACAACAACAACAACAACAGTAACAAAACAACAACAATAACAGATTTTCTAGAGTTACTTCCTAACTTTGAAGGGGTGGCAGTAAAACGTGTGTGTGTGTGTGTGTGTGTGTGTGTGTGTGTGTGTGTGTGTGTGTGTGTGTGCATATATACACCTACACAAACACAACCACCCCCTACACACACCATCACACATTCTTCCCAGCATCACCAAATCCACACCACCTTAAAAAAAAAAAAAAAAAAACAAGCCTAGTCCCTCCTCTCCTTTCCATTCACCACGTCCCCCTCCTATCATGCTCCTTCCATCCCTATCCATCCCTTCCATATCCTCACTGAAGCCTCTCCCATCCAATCCCCTCCCATCCCAGCATCCCACCATCCAACACACCTCCTCTATTCCTCTTTCTCCTTCCCTCCCACGCCATTCCCCTTGTGCGTGGTAGCTTCGGCAAGGGACATCAAAGCAGGCTTAGTAATCGGTCGAAGTTGCTCGTCGTCGTCGCAGTGTGCCGCCCTTAGACCGACCACCTGGATACAGCGGCCGCCCTTCAAGCCGTTGCCTCTTCCAGACCTGACGGCGGCCACGAAAGGGCGAGAGGCTTTCCCAAGGGCGCCGAATTCTCGAAAAATAAGATGATCTGGCATCCCCAATGATTCCCAAGTATCGAAGACAGCACGTAATGGTTTTAATTTGCGTAAGGCTTAGTGTGAAAAGAAAAGGGGAGGGAAGGGATGAGGGGAAAGGGTGCGTGGGGTGCGTTAGTAAGGGGAAAGGGATAAGGGAGGGTGAAGGGAAGGTTGGGTGAAGGGTGGGGGTTCTAAAAGGGATGGATGTGAGATAGAAAACGGGATGGAGGAAGGGAAACTAAGAAGGAATGGGAGGGATGTGTTATGTACGTGAAAGGTGATGGAGAAGTAGGCCGGTGAGAGAGAGAGAGAGAGAGAGAGAGAGAGAGAGAGAGAGAGAGAGAGAGAGAGAGAGAGAGAGAGAGAAAGTACAGGATAACACTTGATAGACGAGAGAGAGAGAGAGAGAATGGGGGACGAGAAGAGGAAGAAGAGAGAGAAGGGGAGGAGGGACAAGGTTCGGGTGGGGTGATGAGTGGGGGGGACATGGTAGTGGAGGGGAATGTTAAGGCAAACCCCAGCATAATCTCTTGCTGATACTCAACCATGCATCTACCAATACTGTTGCTTCCATTACACGGCCCTGCTGCTCCTCCTCGCCTGGGAGCCACGGACGGCGGCAACAGCAGCAGGAATAAGAGGAGGAGGAGGAGGAGGAGGAGGAGGAGGAGGAGGAGGAGGAGGAGGAGAGGAGAGGAGAGGGAGGGATGGGAGTGAGTGAGGCGTCGAACGAAGTGGTAGGAGAGGCAGACAAGAACGATGAAGATAAAGATGAGTAAGAGAAGAGGAAGAGGAAGAGGAGGAAGAGGACGAGGAGATACTGTTCCTCTCCGACTCTCTCCCTGCCATAGCTTCCTAAGAGAGCATAAACAATCCACAGCAAATTTAGAAACACCCAAGAGATTAATTGAATTCCGCAAACGCCCTCTAGATTGGTTTCATGAATCTACATCCCGTGTCGAAGGCGCACCGAACAGTCCGCTAAACCATTAATATATAAACACATGGACGATCTACAGTGGAAACCAAAATACATTGAGGATGGACGACGGGCCTCTAGCGCCAACGGCCATAATAAACTTGTAACACGTTCCAAATGTTCAAGCCTATCTGGATGCCAGTCTGATCACCTGAAATAATTCCCATGATTCCTAGAGTTGTCCAGAGGATCTAAAGCCGTTGCTTCTTGGGGGAAATTCTAGCCAGGCCCCGCCCCGCCGCCCGCAGGCCCCGCCCTCCAGGAGGCACGCACGCGCCGCCAGCTTGCAGTTGCTTCCGCTTGCATTTCATCAGCGACGGACTTTCAGAGCGATTCGTTGCTATTAGCCGCATATCCTTCTATCTGGATCGCGCGATTGTTGTTAAGGAGCCGCAGCAGGCGGTGAAGAAGTGGTGTCAGTATCCTGCAAAAATGCCAGCCTTTCTTGCTTGCCCGAGGCCCTGCTTGAGGCCTGCAGCGGTCGACAACACGCCGAGCTGGACCAAAATTAGGTGACCGGCGGCTCACATATTCCCAGGAACTCTGGTAACGGCAACCACCATTGCGCATATGCAGTCACGGCCTGCTCCCAAGATCAACTGAAGAATGTTCCAAGTTTTTTCCGTGTGAGAGGCGCGCGTGGTGGGCGGAGCGGCGGACAGAGGGCAGCACTCGCCTCCTGGACTGCCTCTCTACACGCTGATTGCATTTGAACTCAATTCTTTAAATGATTAGTCAAGGACAAATGACCTTATTTATTGTGAATTTAAAAATACGCCTCTGCACACAGCGCGTCCCCAGAAAGGGCCCCAGAAAGCCGGAGACTCGGGAATTTGGGAATTATTTGTCTTCAGAAACCAGGAAATGTTGGGGCTCGCGGGTAATGAATGGTCACAGTCGGCTGTCTTAATTACTCCCGGGAACAGGCCCTAAACACGGACAATTGTGTCTTGCAACTGTATACTCCGCTATATAGCTCAGTTATATATCCCGCACGTTCCCTTCATTGACTCGGGCCGTTCTATATATCGCAAGTTTCTGAGGCTGGTCTCGCCTACAGCTTCATCTCCTCCCTCTTCAGCTGCGGGCTTCCTTCCGTCTCGCCCAGCGCTGTATTCTAGTCCTTTACGTCAAATCTCAAACAGCACATCAGTCTCGAGGCATCAATTATTCACCAACGCTTACCTACCAGCCGCCCTTACTCCCACACGCCCGTCAAGGCAACGTGAACACAGACAAACCATCGCTCAAGAACGCCTCACGTCTCCTTACGGAAAATACAAGAGAATGAATTTTGCTTGGAGGTTGAATTTCACTTTGATCTTCGCACAAAAAAAAAAAAAAGGCGAAACATTTCACTAATCCTTTTGACACGAAATCCAAGGAAAAAGTAGGAATTAAATGAATAAACGAGACGTATATTTCACTTCATGTGCATTAAAAAAAAAAAGGTGTGAATATGGCACCCATACTAACTAATACTTTGATCTGAATTAACAAAAAAAAAAAAGAAGAAAACAATAGCAATGCAAAAAGAAAAGAAAATATAGTTACAAGCATTAAAAAATATAAACACTAAAACAGAGAGAGAGAGAGAGAGAGAGAGAGAGAGAGAGAGAGAGAGAATTCACATACACACTATAACAAGGTTGAGGCAAGAGAGTAGGATAAAAACAGTGATACCAGAGAGAGAGAGAGAGAGAGAGAGAGAGAGAGAGAGAGAGAGAGAGAGAGAGAGTTGGGGTGGAGTGGGGTAAGAAGAGCGAGACAGACAGAAAGAGAGAAAGAGAGAAGAGGAGATAAAAAGGAAGGACTGGACACAAGGGTCGTGAAGAAAGGGGAAGAATGGGAAGGAGGGATGAATGGAGAGAGAGAGAGAGAGAGAGAGAGAGAGAGAGAGAGAGAGAGAGAGAGAGAGAGAGAGAGAGAGAGAGAATCAATGGAAGGGAAGATAGTAAAAGAATAAGAAAATAAATAAATAAATAAAAAAAAATCACAAAGTTGTAATATGAACACGAGAGAGAGAGAGAGAGAGAGAGAGAGAGAGAGAGAGAGAGAGAGAGAGAGAGAGAGAGAGAGAGAGAGAGAGAGAGAGAGAGAGATGGGGTGGGGTACATGGAGAGATGGGGAGGTGATCTGTGGGGATGAACGATAGATGGGGGGGAGGAAAGAGGGGTTTGAGAGGGGAAAAAGAGGGGGATGGATAGGGAAGAGGAGTTAGTGCGTCGGCGTATTCGTAGAGGAGGAGGAGGAGGAGGAGGAGGAGGAGGAGGAGGAGGAGGAGGAGGAGGAGGAGATGGAAGCACGCGGCAGGTAGTGCTCTCTGTTGGTGGCAAGTTGCATGCACTCACCGCTAGCC
>NC_059293.1:13443794-13471294 GCF_017591435.1 Portunus trituberculatus
CACCTGATAGAAAGAAAAGAAAAGAATTGAGATAAAGTAGAGAGAGAGAGAGAGAGAGAGAGAGAGAGAGAGAGAGAGAGAGAGAGAGAGAGAGAGAGAGAGAGGTACGTAAATAGTACAAGAGTGTGAGTAAACTTGGTTGCTCTCTAAGGTCAGGCGGTCACAAGAGTCTGTCTGCCTGTCTGTCTGTCTACACTCTACACTCTACTCTCTCTCTCTCTCTCTCTCTCTCTCTCTCTCTCATCTTAGGTCATGTATAGGTCTGTGAGTCAACTGTGCTTTCAAATTTAGCCACCAAAGTTCCCACCTCACAAAGTTCCGCCTACAGCACCTTCTGGCGGAAAACCAGCAGTGGGTGGCTACAGGAGGCACCGGTGAGAGCCAAAAGTTACCAGAAGAAGCAGGGAAGGTGGGAGGGAGCGAGGAAGGAGGAGGGCAGAAGAAGGACTAAAGGCATGATTTGTATTCAAGAGGTTAGGTGGCCTGGCGATCTTTTCCTAACAACCTTTTAAACTCTGCCTCTTAGATATTAAGTCTAAAGGGCGGGCGAGGCCAAAGTTAGCGGCAGGTGGACTTGTGGGTAATCGGAGATGTGGTCGAGTTGAATGGAGTGCTCCCATTTCCAAGGAGAGAAAGTTTGCGAGTTAATGGACACGTGATGGACATTGGCTCCTGCAGCGTGGCGGCGTAGCGAAGGGAGTGATTGTGGTCTCCTCCACCCGCGGTTTTCACCTCCACAAACTTGTCCTGGGAGACTTTAGAGACCAGCCTGATTGGTAGCCGCTGAAAGTTGGCAGTTGCGAGGGCTTGTGATTGTCCCTAGTCACCACGGCGTAACCCGCTATGTATTATGTACCCCAGCCTCGCCTCTCCTCCTCCTCCTCCTCCTCCTCCTCGTGGTTGTCGTCGTCGTCCTCCTTTCCCTCCTCTACCTCCTTCTGTGCTTATTAATCCTCCTCGCCTCTCATCGACCTCTACTTCCCTTCCCAACACAGCCACACTTTATCATGCACGTCTCTCTCTCTCTCTCTCTCTCTCTCTCTCTCTCTCACACACACACACACACTTCACTTCATCTACCCTCTATTTCTCCTCCTCCTCCGCGTTCCTTCTCCGCGACACTCTGGCATCCCTCCCTCTCCTTTCCCATCAGCTTTGTCTCCCGTCCTCCCGCGCTCCTCCCGTCTCGCCCCCGCCGTCATCACCAACAGAGGGACACTATTATACTCGCCCATCATGCAGCTGCGAGTGAGGGAGAGGAGAGGGAGAGTGGGAGAGGACGGAGGCTGAGGGGGGCCCGCTCTGGGACATAAGCAAGTTTCCATCTTTCTCATTTAGACTTTCGTGACTTTCATTCTTCAGTTATATCTGTGTTTGTCTGTTTGTCTCTGTCTTTCTCTGTCTATATTTGTCTTATATCGACTATATCTTATTTTTTTTCCGAATTTTTTAATATTTTTTTCTTTCACATTTACGAGTCTCGACTTGACTTATCCACCTGATGATCATTCCCACTCAGTATTCAAATGACTAGACAACGAAGAACATTCCCTTCCACGCATCCTTCCTTCCTCCCTTCTTCCTTCCGTTCCAGTACCACACTTGTATCCTCTCCTGCTGTTTCTCTCTCTCCACCTCTTTGCCCTTCGTGCTTCCCTTCCAAAACCTTCCCCTTAACTAGAAGCGAGGCCAACGGTACGCCCATAGTGGAGGTACGTGCCTTCCATAATTAATATGACCAAACTTGTCCTAACTGTTCTCCCCCTTTCCCTTTCCTCAAGTCGACAATGCCTCCCCCTCAGTTTTAAAGTCAATGGAAGCGGTGAGGACAGGAGAGGTGACGAGGGAGAGAGGGAAGCGAGGAGTAGGTTAGGAGGAACTGACTGGAGAGGAGGAGGGAAGGAAAAGGAGTGGTGTAGAGTGGAGTAGTTGAAGTGTGGAGGAATAAAAGATAGGAATGTTTTCTCTAGTGATTAATTTTGATCATCTCAGTTGTTTGCTGGTGTAACTGCATCTTGAAATGACCTTGAAAGTGTACTCAGGTCAAACAACACCACAGTCATACTTAGTCATGTAAAATACACTTAACGCGAGGTATACCAGAAGGCCTTAACAGAATATACAGTGACCTCTTTAGTTCACACACTTCGATCTATAGTGTCCCAACACTCATAAAGTACATCTAAAGTAAACTCAAATACTATTACACCAATACTTGTGAAACACACCTAAAAAACACAAAATATCAACTTTGA
Source organism: Portunus trituberculatus (assembly GCF_017591435.1). NCBI lineage: Eukaryota > Metazoa > Arthropoda > Malacostraca > Decapoda > Portunidae > Portunus > Portunus trituberculatus. Next base: position 13,446,050 of record NC_059293.1, read on the forward strand.
AGATGTATTGAAACTAAGTACGCTGAACTTTTAATCCAAACGCTCCAGTACGCAGTGCCTCCACCCAAACAAAATACTTCTACAGTGAAGGAAAAGGGGCATCCACAATAATCCGTAAAATCCTGCACAAAAGCACTTCCAAAATGTACTGGAGGCCGTGCAACTCTAACAGGTATTCTGCCGCAAAGCCTCGTCAGCCTGGGGTCTGTATGGTGCTCCACAACAACCCAACTAGGCGAACAGACAACTGCCTCGGGGCCGCCGTCAGGTAGGTACATATTCAAAGCGACATCAGTAAAGGGAGATCTAAATAGAGACTTTATATAACGTGTTTGGAGGGAAAATCGAAGTGTGGGTTATATCTCCTCAGCATATAGCAGCAGAACACGGGAGCAGCAGCATGCAGCAGCAGCAGCAGCAGCAGCAGCAACAGAATACAGCAGCAGACACACCACTTCTACTATAATAAATGGAACAACGTCATCCACATGCAACATCAAGGAGGGAACAATGTGAGTTCATCAAATGGTTTCAGCGTCCCAGGAGCGAGCGCCGAGCCGCAGCCTGGGTGCGCCTGCATGATTATTACAGGTGGTATAATAGGCCATCTCGCTCGCCGTCTCGGGACTTGATGCAAGACTCAGCAGCTACCTCCTCAATTATTCCTTGGCCGATGCCTCTCACCTCTGACATCGCGTCTCTGCTTTTACGTCCGCCAGAGAAATGTTGCTTGGTGGAGATGATACAGCGCGTCGAGCCGCTGCACGCTGTCCGTCAGGTGCCTCAGGGAATTCCTGCAAGCTTTTGGACATTTGGAGGCATGGATGAAAACTGTCAAGTGTCTGAGAGCATATTGGGGAGAAGAGGTCCAGGCGACTGTTTGTGGAGGGGGGATGGAGGAGGAAGAGTGTGCGGGTACCAGGAAAGTGTGGAGGAGGAGGAGGAGGAGGAGGAGGAGGAGGAGGAGGAGGAGGAGGAGGAGGAGGAGGAGGAGGAGGAGGAGGAGAAGGTGAAGAAGGAGGAGGAGGAAGAGCCAGGGTAATCGAGGAGATAAAGTTGAGTAAAGTCTTAACCCCTTTGAGATATTGAGGGCCGTGTAAGCTGAGAGCATCAAAGACCTTAAAAAAAAAAGACAACGCACTTTTGAATCCCCTCAGCAAAAGTCTGTTCTGTCGATAAGGGGACCGGTGTTGCTGTACAGTGAAGGCATAGCTGGAGGAGAGGACAGTGGGTGGGGAATACAAGCGGGCGTGGCGGCGATCACAGCGAGTACGGAGGCGGGAACTGAAGGAAGGCGACGCGGCAGGTGAAGAAAACGAGAGACATCGAAATGAGTTGAATAAGTAATTTCAGCGCGCGTCCGTCCTTCATGGCTCGGAAACTTGCGCGTGGAAAACTTCGCATAGGTTGAACAGCTCCCACCTGAGTGTTGTGGATAATTCATCAAGGGACGGGGAGGCGCCAACACGTCTATTTTGCCCGCCAAGTAAACTGAACGAGATGAAAAATTGATCGCTACGCTACCTGCTGCACCAGAATCACGTGACCGCAAAGTGGAGCTCCAGTGACCGCAGGGGAGGGTTCGGGACAGAGACAATGGCACACGGACAGAAGCCTCGCCCTCCGCGGATCAACTTTGCCAGTCTTGCCTGCTATTTGTGGCATGACATTTTTCTTCAGAGTCAAGAGGGGAAAATTTTGAAATATCACTCTACTTTTACTTCACGGTTTTTTTTTTCTCTCTCTCTCTCTCGCTCTCTCTCTCTCTCTCTCTCTCTCTCTCTCTCTCTCTCTCTCTCTCTCTCTCTCTCTCTCTCTTCTTCTTCTTCTTATACATCTACCTCTTCTCTTCATCACAGTCACAAACACACTCCCTGTAAATCAGCATCATTAATTAATAGACTGATAGAAAGTCGAGATAATCTTCAGGCTCACCTCAGCTATTTTTTACTCCCCTCTTGAAGCACTTCCTCCTCTGAACCGTTAAACTAAAACTAATGCCAACAAACTTTAATTCACATTATGTACTTTCCTAATTCTAATGTTGGCTTCCACATCAGTTTCAATACCTTACGTGCCGTAGCAACAAGAGTAACAACGACAAGTTTACTGTTACTACTACTACTACTACTACTACTATTACTACTACTACTACTACCACTACAACTTCACTTTCCTTCCTTCCTTCCTTCCCTATTCCACCTCCCGCCTCTCCCTCCCCCATGCCACACCTACTCCTCGTCCTTCTCGTTCTCCTCCTCCTTCCAGATTCAACAAACTCACACCCCGTCAAAGTCCAGAGACGAGGCGCCACCTCTGAGAACTCCTCAAGTCTCAGCATCAAAGTGCCTATCATTTCTCCGCGTGTCCAGAGTTGGCGGCAGGAGGCGAGTTCAAGAGGGTCGCTACTACCACCACCACCACCACTACTACCACCACTTCTCCTCCTCCTCCTCCTTCTCTTCTCTTCCTAGAAACACGACCGTACTTGATTCGCTCAGCACGGATTTAGCTTCCTTAATCCCTTGTTCAGCTCCACAAGGCCACTGTCATCGCTTCCTCCTCTTCCTCCTCCTACTCCTCCTCCTCCATCGCTGACCCTCTTCCTTCACTGACACTCCATACGTCACGACTGATTAATGTCCTTCATTGCATCCTTTTTCCTTCTTTACTGCCCACTGTACAATACTTCCTTCGTCTTCTATACTCCTCTTTCTCCTCCTCTTCCTCCTCCTCCTCCTCCTCCTCATCCTCCGCCTTGTAGCTGCCAATATCCGGGGTGTCGGCGCCTCACCAAGTTCTTAGCTGTTGACCGCCAGTTTCTCAGAGTTGTGCTAAGGACGTGGACGGCTTCCGTTTGTGGCTTCGCGGAGTCAAGGAAGTTACAGAGACGGCTAATGGGCGGCTGTCTTGAGGGAGTGCGTGTAGGAGGGAGGGTAGGAGTGATGGGGACGCGACGCTGATGGGGTTGGTAGTCGTTGTGTGTGTGTGTGTGTGTGTGTGTGTGTGTGTGTGCGAAGGGTAGTGGATATGTGTTTGTATGTGCGAGCGCGCGCGTCTACGTATGTGTGGCGCTGTACAACTGCAGCGTAGCGTAACTCTGGACAGCTGTGACGGGAGCTGCAGACGGGGCTGTCAGATCGAGGACGCCAGGACTTTGTAACTTCTTAGTGAGTGACCGCTGCTGGCCCGAGTTTCGAAACTGTGACAGGGGCTTTGTGTGTGTGTGTGTGTGTGTGTGTGTGTGTGTGTGTGTGTGTGTGTGTGTGTGTGTGTGTGTGTGTGTGTGTGTGTGTGTGTGTGTGTGTGTGTGTGTGTGTGTTTGTGTGTCTGTGTGTGTGAAGGGAAATTTCTCTGAAGAGGGACAAGTGACTCATGAGGAAAGAGTGAGGGCTTGGAAACGCACACACACACACACACACACACACACACACACACACACACACAGGACACTTGGTAAGAAGGATACAACACGGCGGGAGGAGGGACAGACGGCGGCAGTTCTGAGAGCCAGTGTTAAGTAGACAATGACGTGGGGCGCCAGAGGTCAAGCCCGGGCAGGAAACCTTACATCAGTAGCCCTTCCCTCTCCTCACAGCCTCCCTCCCTCCCGCGACTCCCTCTCCATCTCTCCCTTCCTCGTCTCCCTCTCCATCTCTCCTCTTCCTCGTCCTTTCTCACTCACTTCTCCTCTAACCTTCCTCCTCAGTCTTCGATTTGTACTTCTGCCTTTGTTGTTCTTGTATTTCACCTTCTCCATACTTTAAAATACAAGTAATTAAACGAAAAATGCCAGTCAAGTTGTGCAAATTAATAGATACATTTATAATTCCTCTTCATTTTGTTAATTTACCAATATTTCTTGATCCTACTCTCGTGTAGTTTGTGATTTTTCCCGCTGTGTTTCCTCTCTAAGCTAAGCAAAGCGTCCTTAGTAACTGCTTACATCCTTGCCTGCTCCCCTACACACACACACACACACACACACACACATCCTCCACTCTCACCCCTATTGAGCATATCGTTACCTGCCTCCCCGGGTGTCATCAGTCCTCCTCCTCCTCTTCCTCTGTCACTCACACCCTCAGTCTCACACCTCATCCTGTCTTCTCACCTGCCCTCACACGTCACCCACTCCCATCACATCACAACGCGCACATAAGCAGAGGTAATCTTCATCTTCCTTTCTCCTCCTGCTTCTCCTACTCCTACTCGTCTTGTTTTCTACTACTTTGAGTTCTCTTTATTCTATTCTCCCTGATCCTCTTTCTGCTGGTCTTGGTCCTTCTCCTCCTCCTCCTCTGCCTCCTCCTTCTCCTCCTCTGCCTCCTTCTCCTCCTCCTCCGCCTCCTCCTCCTCCTCGTCTTCCTACTCCTACTCCTCTTCATTCACAACGACCCAGTAAACAGATGAAAAAGACATTCATTGTCCTCAACCTCAACCATCGTCCTTGGCGCCACTTCAAGACCTCTCTCTCACTGTTGCAGCATAAACGTATCCACACACAAACACTCACTCTTATCGTACACACACTCCCTGGAACTCACTGCCTGCTTCTGTTTTTCCTCCCTCCTATGACTTGAAATTATCCTTTAGCGTTCGATGACCGTGTCTGGCTTTTTATGGTGATTGGTAACTTAGTGGAGCTTTTTTTCTCTCACATATATAAACACACACACACTCACGCACTTAACATCTCGCACTATTTACGTCCGTGCAGCGTCGTGACCAGCCCGCATCCAAGACTCGACAGGGGGCCAGGGAGGAGCAGGAGGGGGAGAAGTATGTAAGTATATAAGCATCCTTGACCTTTAAGCCGCCACTTACAGCAGCATCTTCGCTCCGTCCGCCACTTTAACGGAGTCTTCAGGTCATTGTGGCTGTTGGTGTCTCTCTCCCCCTCCAAGACCCCCCCTCCCTCTCCACGGCGTCTTTATTCAATTGTCACAGTTGGTTACATTTCTTGCCAGCTGGGAAGGGTTGCGAGAGAGAGAGAGAGAGAGAGAGAGAGAGAGAGAGAGAGAGAGAGAGAGAGAGAGAGAGAGAGAGAGAGAGTATATGCATCGTCCTATATCCTATGTACTTGTTTTCCCTCCTCTCTTCTCGCTGTATATGAAGAAGAAGAAGAAGAAGAAGAAGAAGAAGAAGAAGAAGAAGAAGAAGAAGAAGAAGAAGAAGAAGTAGAAGAAGAAGGGAGACTTGAAATCTAAACTAATAACGAGAAGATATGAAACGCAAGCAACTCCTCCTCCACATACCTCCTCCTCCTCCTCCTCCTCCTCCTCCTCCTCCTCCTCCTCCTCCTCCTCCTCCTCCTCCTCCTCTTTCCTCCTTTCTCTCTCCTCATCTCTCTAGATCATTCTTCCTCTCCTCTTCCTTTATTGCGCCTCCTCATTGCTTTTCCTGCTCCTCCTCCTCCTCCTCCTCGTTCTCCTCCTCCTCCTCCTCCTCCTCCTCCTCCTCCTCCTCCTCCTCCTCCTCCTCCTCCTCCTCCTCCTCCTCTTCCTCCTCTTCATCCTCCATCTAGCTCTACTAATAGTACTACTTCTCCCAGCTCTCTCCCTCTCACTTTATTTTCTCCCTCTCTCTTAGCCTCTTTGTCTCTCTTCATCTCCACCACCACCACCATCACCACCACCACTGCAATAGACACCCACAAACACCAGTAGACTAATATGGTCCTGAGCTCTCTCTCTCTCTCTCTCTCTCTCTCTCTCTCTCTTTTCTTCGAATCGATTCCCTCTCTTAAGAACACCTTTGCTTACTAATCTCTCTCTCTCTCTCTCTCTCTCTCTCTCTCTCTCTCTCTCTCTCTCTCTCTCTCTCTCTCTCTCTCTCTCTCTCTCTCTCTCTCTCTCTCCACTCTCTCTAATAGTATAATCTATTACTACTACTGCTGCTACTACTACTACTACTACTACTACTACTACTACGACATTATCCATTCTCCCTGCCTCTCTTTTTTCCTCCTACCGTACCATTTTCCTCCCCCCCCTACTCTCTCTCTCTCTCTCTCTCTCTCTCTCTCTCTCTCCCCTTACTGCCTTAGCTAACAGCATCTCAACGCCACCAAACTTCTCTCACTCAGTTTCCTAGTTCTCCCTTTACTCTCACTCTCACTCTCTCTTCTGGCAAGGGAATAAAAATTGTAAGGGCGCGCGATCTGTCACTGCCAAGGGGTCCTAACCTTCTCATGGTTAATATTTTCTGTCTAAGCCTCGAAGCACGTGACATTTAAAGCCTCGAATTTCATATTGATCTATTAGCGTCTAGCGGAGGGCCCGACTCGCTGGATGGACTATTAATCCTTGATACCCGTCGACCCACTTCGATACCGCGACCCTGAATGGTTAATGTGCAAAATATGTGGTCACTTCCAACGCCGAGGAGTGAACGCCGCCACCGCTCTTCTCTTCTCGCTGGAATATAATCTTTTATACTATAGTCTTTGCTGGAGGTCTACTTCGGTTGGAATTTATGGTTTTACTGGGCTTTGTGGCATTGGGTTTCCTGCTGTTACGTTGTTATGTTGGGTGAGGTTGAGTTTAAGTTGGCTTTGGTTGGGTTTGGTTAGGTTATATCAGATTGAATTAGGCTGCATTGCTTTAGGTTGTTAGGGCATAGCTTTTGGTTTGGCCTGTTCTGGTTAGGTCAGTTTAGGTTAAATATATATTAGATTCAGTTAGGTTGCTTTGCCTTAGATTTCAAGACTTTGGTTAGCTAATGTTTAAACTATATTGCGTTAAGTTAGGTTAAATCATGTTAGGTAAGGTAAGATAAGGTAAGGTAAGGTTAGGTTAGGTTAAGTTAGCTTAGGTTAGTTAAGGCTGAGTTAGGTAAAATTATGGTAAGTTAGGTTGGGGTAGATTAGATATGTATGTCTCCTGCGTTTCTTTTCTTTTTTTCTCTCTTCGGTCACTGGGAACCGCGCGCATTAATCTCTTATTTGGACAATGTTAGTTGTTCGCTTCCAGTGGCGATCCATCTACCTGGTCTTTACTTTTCTTCATTTTTCTCTCTCTTTTTATTTCTCTCCGTGATTTTGTGATTGTTTCCAACTCAAGTTTTATGGAACGATTAATTCCGGTGTTCTGAGATGAGGGATGTGATGAGATGGGGTGATGTGGGGAACATTCTTAGTAGGAATGATAGGGAAGCTAATGAAAATAGGTGCTACTGAAGGTGTCATAGGTATGCGTGGAAGTGATGGAAATGAGATACTGGGGAAATGTCGATGGGAATGGGTACTATTAGAGATGTGATAGGAATCGGAAGAGATGATGGGAATAAAATACTTGGGAAATGGAGATGGGAATTGGTGTGGGAGAGGATGGTGATGTTAATGGGCGTGATGGATATGATTGGATAGGAATAGATCTAAAGAGAATAAAGGAGTATCTTGCATGCTGTAACTATTTTTTTTTGTTGCCCTTGCCAGTCTCCCCTCTTGTGCAAAAAAAAAAAAAAAAAAGGAATGAAACAGGAATGGATACAGGGAAGCCATTCTTGTTTGGTAAGGGATACATAACATGGCTAAAGTAATTTTCTCACGGTAATTTCCTCCTTGTGCTCTGTTCATTCCTCTTGCACTGTTTATTGTCTTCCCTTCCCGTGAATCATCAACCCGACACTTCCTGTACTGAAACACCTCTCTCTCTCTCTCTCTCTCTCTCTCTCTCTCTCTCTCTCTCTCTCTCTCTCTCTCTTTCTGCCCTTATAATCCCCTCAGAGTTATATGAGGCAGCGCGCGCCCCTTGCAGGTCGTTCTCTCCATCAGCACCACTTCCTCCCGCTTGTCAAAATACTCCTGGCAATCGCTCATCCTCCACTTCACGACTCCGTCCCTCAACCAGCCTCAGTATTGTCTAGGGTCGAATATTTATCGGCCCGTTTTGCAGGAGTTTCACCCTCTTCACCATTTACGCCCTCCGTTCTTCATCAAGCCCACCCACCACCACCAAGGGTGTCCACGGGCGGAGCTTCTACAGTTCAGTACATGGGCAAGCTGCACGGGGCAGAGGTAATGCAGTTAGAGACACCGAGTTAGCTGAGGCCCAAGTTGTAGATGTTGAAAGGAAGACTACACGCGTCAGGTTAGAATCTACAATACTGGGATGTATGGTGTTAGGTTCTATTTGTAGGTCCTCCTTGTTGGGTTAGAATCTTTAATATTGGGTTCTATGCTCTGGATCGTCTTGTTAGGTTAAAATTTATATTATGCGGTTCTGGGATGCATGGTGTTCGATTCTATCTTAGGGTTTTCTATTGTTTAGTTTTTATGTTTTGGTTACGTTGGGTAAAGTTGACTTAAGGAAGGTTAAGTTAAGTTAGGGAAGGTAAGACTAAGTTGAGTTAAGTTTAGTTAGGTAATGTTAAACTGCGTTAGGTTAGATTAATTTAGGGCAGTTAACGTTAGGTTTAGATTAGTTGAAGACTGGTAAAGATGCTCCACTCATTGCATATTGTTATTTGTCTACGCGTTGTAGCACCTTCCTAATTCTTTATGGTAAATATTTCATTGATCAGTGTGTATTCCTTGTCGATGAGAGAAGGCATGAGGGGGAGATATCTAGCAACCCCTGAGTGACTGAGTGATTTTAGCAATAAGAGAAGAAAAGAAAGATGATATTTAAGCATTTTTGTCGTTTCTTTGTTGTTGTTTTTACGTTATCTTCTTGTAGCTATTTCTTGGCCGTTTTCTGACCTTTACAAGGAATCACTACACCCCCACCATCACCACCACTACCACCACCTACCAACAAACATCTTACCAACACCACCACAATACAATCACCATCACCACTATCACTTACCACAATCACTGTACCGAGCACCACTACACGTACCAATCAACACCATCATTACAACCACGATCACAAAAGAAACCAGACAAGTACCACCACCACCACCACCACTACTACTACTACTGCTGCTACTACTATTACTGCTACTACTACTACTACTACAACTATTAGTATCTGGCCAACAGAAACTCCCGTCGTCTTAATTTTATACTCAGGCAAGGAAGAGAGAGAGAGAGAGAGAGAGAGAGAGAGAGAGAGAGAGAGAGAGAGAGAGAGAGAGAGAGCAGAGGTCAGCCCTAGAGATCCCTGAATAACTTAGGAGAGTCGATCATTACCTCCTTCTTCGACACTAACCACACACACACACACACACACACACACACACACACACACACACACACCAGAGCCGACGCAAGTGATCGGTGTACTCTCTCTCTCTCTCTCTCTCTGAAGTTTGGTTTTGGCAGATTTTTCATAGTTGATATAGATGTTCCATAGTTAAATATAGCTTATTCTTTTCTTTACTTCCTCCTCCTTTTCTCCATCCTGATCTCTACTCCATCACCTCATATTCCTTCTCCTCTTTCTCCACTTTCGTATTTTTCTTCCCCCTCTCCTCCTCCTCCAATCATTCGAACCGACGCGCGCTGTTAATGATAAATATATAATTAACCAGAGAAAAAAATTATAATCCAATCTAGTCATTCTCTCTCCGGTGAGGCGGAAAAGACAAGGCAAATGAGATTTAAATATTCAAGGCAGTTCTGTAGGGCAAGAGATTCTCCTCTGACCTGCTAAGTGTGTGTGTGTGTGTGTGTGTGTGTGTGTGTGTGTGTGTGTGTGTGTGTGTGTGTGTGTGTTGTGATGTTATGCTTCCTGTTTCTTTTTCTTTCACACGGACTTAATTTAGGAAGACATGGTTTTTCTTTTGTTGTTGTTTGAATCTGTTGCTGCAAATTCTCTCTCTCTCTCTCTCTCTCTCTCTCTCTCTCTCTCTCTCTCTGTGTGTGTGTGTGTGTGTGTGTGTGTGTGTGTGTGTGTGTGTGTGTGTGTGTGTGTGTGTCACCTCACCAACTGTTACATCTGTTATAACCCCTTCCCTTCACCTGTCTATCACAGCTGGACATAGCCGGCCCATCAATCCCAAATGGCGTAAAAATCAGGACTGAAGTAACAAGGCCTGATTGGCGGTGGACGTCTGCAGAAAAAATACTACTTAGTGAGGATAAAAACTCTTGGAGGAAATATAGAGCTCGTGTGGTTTGGTAATTTACGTTCCTTCCAATATTACCTTTTGTTTATTTGGTTTATTGGTATGTTGTGTGGAGGCTTAACTGTATGTAGAGATAACTTACAGGTATTCTATTTAGGTAGGTTTGTAATATGGTTTAATAATATACTTTCCTCTCAACGCTTTGCTTCACTTAATCTGGCCCATTTGAGAATATCTTGTATAGAAGCTAAGGGTGTATAGGCAGGCCTTACAGGCTTTTACAGGAAAATAAAGAGGAAGGAACACGATTAAAAATAAGAAAAAATATAGGAAATAAAAAATAAAGAAAGAAATGACGGTAAATCGAACGAAAGAGAGACGAAAGATATGTAAACATGAAATTGAGTAGTGAAGACACGACATAAATATGATGAAATGAGAGGGAAAGAGGAGAGGAGGAGATGACAGCAGTGTTTAAGAAGGAGATGGAGGACGTTCACGCGACGACAGGAATGGCAGAGAGAGACAGCAACAGGTTAAAACATTAAGAAAATTACGAAGGAACAAAACCGTGAAGCCTCGAGGGGGAAAAAAGCGATCTTGGATTCTTAAACTCGGGGAGCACAAACAACAACATTAATTTATCGTTGAGAATCGATCGGCAGGAGGCACCAGCGCGGCCCGACGTGACGCCAAGAGGGAGGCAGACTCACTGATTCGAAGCACCGGGACTGAATCTTTTCACGGGTTCGAGTAGGCGAGTATCTGGAGTGAAGCACAATAATACGAACCAACATTCCCCGCTGACGACTTGGCAAACAGCTGAGGAAGTATTCGTTGCCATGGTAACATCTTCAGGGAGGAAGATGGAAGACCCCCTGATCCCTGACCCCTTATCACTGAGCCTTCGAACCTTCCCCCGATACCCGAAGCCTAGACAACCTCCACGCAGCGCCTCACTCAGCCATCTTGGGACAGCAAAACTCCAGGCACCAATACGGGGCCGAGGATCCTCCAGCATAATGGTTACAGGGTTTGCTCAAGCACTCGGAAACTCTCCATTTGTGAGGCGAAAAGAAACAAGGAGTGCATATTGGGCGTCTGATGGCTGGGAGGGTCGCCGCCCCAAGCCCACTCCAAACGCGGTGACCTCACGCCTATAAAAGCCTTAACATCCTGCTTGCTTCTCTCTCTCTCTCTCTCTCTCTCTCTCTCTCTCTCACTATCAAGGCATGGACGATAGTAAGAAAACAACATTACGATACATTCCAAGGTGAAAAATACGTATTCGTCTTTCAAAAAAGGAAAATGGGTAAGAATGAGCTGGACTTTGGAGGAATTTGCCTGGGATAATCCTCTTCCTCCTCCTCCTCCTCCTCGTCTCTCGTCCTTCACCTCTCTCCCGGCCAAAGGGTCAGAGGATCACACCAGAGGGTCAGGAAGGAGGAGAGAAGAGGAGGAGGAAGGAAGGTCTTACTGTCTCTATCTAATACGAAAATTTCTATCGTGTGTGTGTGTGTGTGTGTGTGTGTGTGTGTGTGTGTGTGTGTGTGTGTGTGTGTGTGTGTGTAAGGACGATGTTATTCTTTCCATTCCTTCAGATTCGCCATTAGTTTTTCAGCCTATACTCTACTACTACTACTACTACTACTACTACCACCAGCAGCACCAACATCACCACCACCACCACCACCACCACCATCAACAACAACAACAACAACAACAACAACAACAACAACAACAACCACACACTAATAAACAAAAAATAAAAGAAAAACCCAAACTGAAGAAGCAAAAACAAACTACTCACTGTCATAACGAACGAAGAAGAAAAAAGGGACAGAGCAGAGTAGAAAAGAACTTGGGCTACCTATTCACTTGTTTATTTTCTCGGCACAAGATTAATATTTCCACAACAACCCTGAATGTTCTCCTTAAGGCGGCGGGTCGGACCTTCCCAGGGTATTGGCGGTGAGTACAAGACGGGCCTTAGCTAAACACCTCGTGAATGGCAGGCAGGGAGCGGGTCTGGGTATTGGGCAGGTGTGAGGGTGTAAGGAGGGGAAGCTATGACAGGTGCTAGGGTGGTGTAGGTGGCGTGGTAGGTGGTGTGGAGTGGGGTGGGTGTTAGACAAAGGTGAAAAGCTGGAGGGCGTGAAGATTACGACCAGTGTACGACCTCTGTGTGAAGGTGAAAGAACAAGGGATGCTCAGCGTATACTGGTGAACGTCCGAGAAGGGTCTTTGGGGGGTTTAAATGGAGGGAAAACAACTAACAGGTTCCTGAGGTGTTCAATAATATTTTGAGAGCTGGTACAGGTGAGTGAGGATTAACTAGGCCTTCTGACGTGCTTTTTCACCCACACACACTCCGTTCCACATACATTTCACTCCCTGTTTGGCTGTAGTTAGGAGATGAGTGCGTTAAGATTTCTTGCTCTTCTGACATGTAAATACTAATCCACAAGAAGTTTCTAACACATTATCTATTAAAATGAGCACTCGTATCTAAAACTTCAGTAATATTCTTTCCCTGTGTTATGTGTTATCTCTTTATTTCAGGTAATTATGTTCATGGTCATTAGAGACCTTTAGAGGAAGAGAACGACGATATATGGCTGCTGATGATAATGATAGGTGGAAATATACATGTGCGTTTTAAATATCGACTGTCACGTGTGGGCCTCATAGTTTCTTACAGCTTTCCTTATTTTCTCCTACTTTCATATTCTCAAGTCTCAAGATTCTGCTGAAAATATGACCAACTTCAAAATAACTAGATTCACAACGCAAAACACAGTAGAAATAATAATATAACCACACAATGTACCACTCCACTCCTACTTTCATCCATGAGCGTGTGTCCACATGCAAATATTCGACAAAACTTGGAATACGCGTTAATTGCCACGAACACATTCATCCATTAGAGAACAACAGTGTCCTCAATACGCCTCGAGGTGATCAGAGAGGGGACACACACATCGGGGTCCTGCGAGGGTCAGTTTGAGCGACGAAAAGAGGGAGGGAGCGAGAGCAAAGAGGGATACAAAGTGAGGTTCAACGCGATGCTGGGAACGAATACCTATAGTTATCAGTTGTTTCTCTCGTCTATTGCAGGCATTGGAAGTGGAACTGAGGTAGAAAGAGGAGGAAGAAAAGGAGGGGGAGAAAACGGGGAGGAGGAGCAGGAGGGACGCAGGCAAAGTAAATGATAATGATGATTCTTATTACCTTCTCATCCTATATTGCCTTCCAGTCGCAGAAAAAAAAATAAGATCGATATACGAGATGCTTATGTTCAGTTACGTGTTATACTTGATGAGAGGAATAGAAGAAGCTAGAGATGGAGAAACAAGTGAATACGTGATGATGGAGGAAAATTTCGTAAGTATTTTCCATATATTCAGTTCCGTATTGTTTTGATGAGGGAATAAGAGGAACAGAAGCTGGAGATGGAGGAACAAGTGAACACGTGATGATGGAGGGAAATTTCATAAGTATTTCCCATACATTTATAGGAACTGCCACAGATAAACCTACTGTTTTATTTATTAATTTATTTTTTCAACCTTCTTATGTTCAAAGTCAAATTTTTTTACAAGGGAAGAAAAAACGATTAAAAACCACGATATGTTTTAGAGAAGCGGATGATCACCCTCTCTCCCCACATAGACACCCTCACTCCCTCTCTCTCTCTCTCTCTCTCTCTCTCTCTCTCTCTGCAGCAGCGAGGAAAGGTTAGACATTACAAAGGAAGGAGAGAGTATCAGCCCATGGAGGGAGGACAAAGCAACGTAACCGAAGAACGAAGAAGCAACAGGACAAAGAACGCAGGATATTATTTCAACATGAAGAAGAGTCACCCTCGACTATCAGGGGGAGGAGGAGGAGGAGGAGGAGGAGGAGGAGGAAGAGGAGTAGGAGGAAGAGGAGGAGGAGGAGTTTTAGGCTAACAATGGAAAGGGAAAGGAAAGAGTAATGTGTGCAATTGATACCAAGAGACATGAAAGAAAACTAGGTGTGTATGTGTGCATGTGTGTAGGTATAGACAATGTGTGTTGCAAGGTAGGTAGATGAGAAACATATGCATAAAGAAAACTCATAATTCCAAACCAAGTCTGAAAGAAGACACAACCAATAACAGATGCAGTCACAAGTGGTCGGGCAGACAGACACATGCATACACACAAACACAGACAGACAGGGACGTGGTAAATAACACATACACAGCTTGGCGGTAACAGAAGAAGAAGAGCAGAGAAGATTGACCTCTCTATATACAACACGTCAATAAGGCGAGAGGTGATCAAATATTTCACGACATGAGGAGATGAAATGGTGAAAAGACTAATAAAATAGAAAAAAAAGTAGATAAAACGAAGAACATGAGGAGGGAAAAGAAAAAAACACTAAAATGGACAAGAATAAAGGGCAAAAAAAGAAGAAATATAATGAAATAAAAGATGAATCTGTTAAAAATTAAAGAAGTAAAAGAACGACAGACAGAAGAAAGAAAATACGTCTGGAGAGCAATGCGGGAAGGCAGGTGAAGGAACAGAGAGAGAGAGAGAGAGAGAGAGAGAGAAAGAGAGAGAGAGAGAGAATGCGCGTGGGTGGGTGAGAAGGCGCCACGGTGGGCTGGAGGGTGACTTGGGAGAGAGGAGAGGTGGAGCAGGAGAGGAGAGAGAGTGAGGGAGGGGAGAGCAAGGGTGGGGAGGCAAGTGCTACCCGCATCATCTCTTACAAGACACATTGATGCACCAGTATGCGGGTGAGGAGGAGGAGGAGGAGGAGGAGGAGGAGGAGGAGGAGGAGGAGGAGGAGGAGGAGGAGGAGGAGGAGTTTTATTCAGACAAAATATAACACGACCACAAAAACAGAATAAGTGACGCGGAAAAAGAGTGATTTCTTGCAAGGTTTGGTGTACTGAAGGTAATCTTGACTTGTTTAAAGATGAGTGGATGAGTAGAAGTGGGAGTGTATGTATGAGTGAATGAATATGTGTATGAATGAATGGCTCAGTGAATGAATGAAGCTTAGGATGACGAAAGTAAGGGAATGATAAAATACGATTGTGCACATATCAAGAAGAGTATTGAAACATAATATATAGCAAGATATTAACCCCTTCAATACTGTGACACATTTTTACTTTGAGATTTGGATACGATTAGACCATTTTATTGATATTAGGAAGGGTCTATGGAGGTCAGAAGATTGATGGCCATAGTCTTCACTATTTTAATCCCCCACATAAGTCCATGAATCTGTATAAATTCACCAAGCAAAATGAAAATGGAAACTCGTCATGGTACTGAAGGGGTTAATAGTAAACTCATGTCTTTTCGAGCGCTATGTATTTTTCTCCATTGGAAGTTACTGAAGTTTTCAAAGATGTTTTCATATTTCTCATGATCCCCAGAAAAAAAATACTATTGAAACTTCGCTAATCAGCTAAGAGTGACAAGAGATAAATTGCAGTTTCATAAATGTTTACTACTAAGACAATGGTTAACAATACCTGATAAGCCAACAAAGAATGTAAACTTTCACGCCTTTACAGTAAAACTGAGATGCTGCAGCTTTATACATATTTACTGCAAAAACTACTGAGTTAACGACACCTAATGAAAGAACGAAGCATCAGAACCTTTGACCCTTTACCACGAGACCAGATCAATGCTATTATAGCTAGCGGTGAAGCACGAACAGATGGCACGAGAGACAGGTGTGGCATCAGTCAAGGTGCACGAGGGAGTAATGGAAGGTTAAGAGGTTACTCACCTGTTCCCCAGAGGGCCTCTCGTTATCGCCGCAGCCGACCACCTGTAGAAGGATAATACATTAACATAGACTACCACCTGCCCTTCCTGAAAGAAAAAGAAACCTGTTGTGACTTCTATTCTTTTTTTATTAGTGACAATAGGAGTAGAATCTCAAATGAACACGCACATAAGAGCTAGGTTAAATGAGAGATCTTGTAAGTTTACTAGTGAATTCTTAGTGGTATTTGCTTTAACTAAACTCTTCAGTACAAAGACACGTTTTAATATTTATTCTGCTTACTATATGGTGATTTTACTCAACCTCAGAAAAATCATGTTGGGATTAAAACAGTGAAGACTCTAGCTATTAATCTTCTCACCTCTATAAACCATTTATAAATAAAATCGTCTTATTAGAAACAAAACTCATGGTAAAAATGCGTCCCAGTACTGAAGGGGTTAGTATTATATAGTGAAAGTTATAATTGTAGTTTTGCCTCCGCCACGCTCAGGAAATAACGGGAAGGAGTGGAGGGAGAGGGAGGGAGGAATCAAGGTGGCAGAGGGCAAGGAGGAGAGGAGGAAGATGCGGGTTCCGGGACGCCACACGCTAAGCTGTGCGGGTGTTAGGGTAGTGATCTGTGTGTGTGTGTGTGTGTGTGTGTGTGTGTGTGTGTGTGTGTGTGTGTAAGAAAAGGTGTATGTAGGGGTTTAGTTCCTTTCAATGTCATCCTTGTTTAAAATATACATTGCCGTTCCTCTTTACTTCAACTCAGTAACTTTGCAACTCAACCCATCTCATTACCTCACACACTGACACACACACACACACACACACACACAAGAAAAGACACATACACACACACGTACCCACCTATCCCCTAACACACGTGACTTGCATATACGAACCATCACTAGCACCACCTCCATGAAAACCCCAAGATATGCACAAGGACCAGCTAATGAATCCATCCTGAATTAGATAAAGTGCACACTCCCCTCATTATCGCTGACGTCACGTGCGTATGCATCTGAGATTTTTGGTCTGATGGATGTGCCCTTTTCACGACACAAAGAAGAAATTACATCGTGCAGCTAAACTTTCTGTTAAGAAAAGCACACCCACTGAAGGTTAATAGTAAGGCAGTTGTCCCCCCAATCTACCTACCAACAACCACCCACAGACCCCATGTGTCTCTCATGTCTCTTTCTCTTACCCCCTCCACCGCCCCCTCATTCCCTCGCCCAATTCCGAGCCTGGCCAGGTGGCGAAGGCGGCCAAGCGGGATCCCCAACAGTGCTGATTAAATTTACTTATTCACGCCGAGATAGTTTGGTGTTACTTCAGACTTTGCGCGACCTTTACACTGAGCTTTTCATCTATATAATACGAAGGGAAGGAAGGAGAGAGAGAGAGAGAGAGAGAGAGAGAGAGAGAGAGAGAGAGAGAGAGAGAGAGAGAGAGAGAGAGAGAGAGAGAGAGAGAGAGAGAGAGAGAGAGAGAGAGAGAGAGAGAGAGAGAGAGAGAGAGAGAGAGAGAGAGAGAGAGAGAGAGAGAGAGAGTAGAAAAATAATACATACATACATACATATATATATATATATATATATATATATATATATATATATATATATATATATATATATATATATATATATATATATATATATATATATATATATAAAGAACAAAAGAACGATGACGAAGACAAAAATATGCATGCATCCCAAAAATAAATCAAAAGAGTGTGTCGTCCAATAACAAAGAAAAAATATAAAGAAAATAGAAAAAAGAAAGTGAGGAGGCGAAACAAACTCAGCCAGCAGCGGCCAGTCAAAGAGGAGGAGAAAAGTAACCTTCCAGTCTCACCTTTAGATCCCGCAAGTTTTTTGTTTTGGTGTCGTAAAAGTTGATTTAGACGAAAGTAAGAAAAGTCTGCATCGATATTTGAATTACCACTCGATCGATTATGAGCGAGAGAGAGAGAGAGAGAGAGAGAGAGAGAGAGAGAGAGAGAGAGAGAGAGAGAGAGAGAGAGAGAGAGAGAGAGAGAGAGAGAGTAACGGTGAGGGAGCGAGTGTGAAGTTCGGATACAGTTCGGATATATCTACAAACCCGCTCATTTTGCACGTCAGCCGGACGCGAAGAAATGGACGGCCTGGTTCGTAAGATTTGCCAACGGTTCAGTCTCGCCAAAGGTCAACGGTTCTAAGATCATTATCCTTGTCTTATGCTTTTTTTAACTTTTCATCCACATATATTCTGCATCTTAAAACTTTAGCCCACGTCTGTCTGTAAGAAGTATTTTTGTTGAGTGTTTTTTTTTTACTCTGATCGTTTTCTGTGTTACGTGAAAGCTTTCATATACATTTTCAGCAAGGTTTACGTTATTTGGACCGTTATTGATCATATAAACTTAATCCATTGATAGACTTTATGTGTTACTATGTCTTAAAGTTAAAAACATACATTGGTGGTATATATATATATATATATATATATATATATATATATATATATATATATATATATATATATATATATATATATATATATATATATATATATATATATATATATATATATATATATATATATATATATATATATATATATATATATATATATATATATTAGTAAATCTTTATATATCTTATAATGCGCTTAAATCTCGTGGTTACAGATGTATGAACAATTCTTTAGATGTATATAAAGAAATTTTGTTATGGAAAAACTGTAATGATGATATAAGAGGATCACTCATCTTGGAACATCTCTCTCTCTCTCTCTCTCTCTCTCTCTCTCTCTCTCTCTCTCTCTCTCTCATAAGAACATAAGAAAATGAGGGAAACTGCAAGAGACAACCAGGCCTACACGTGGCAATCCTTGTATAAACTCTTTCAGTGGTGAATTGGATCAAGCTTTGGCGAAATCAATTTATACGTCTTAAGTCTAAAACCCCTAAATGAATACAATATTAGAATCGGTCGATCCGCAAAATATATAAAAAACGACTCAATTATCGTACGCTACAGAGAGAGAGAGAGAGAGAGAGAGAGAGAGAGAGAGAGAGAGATGCGGGTTGCACCAGCTGACGTGCAGAAAAAAGCGGCACGGGTGTTTGGCTGGGCAGGTGGAGAGCGGCGGGCGAGGGTCAGGTGATAGGAACAACCAAGACGCCGCCGCCAGCACCCGCATCGCACCGCGCCGCCACAAGCCACACTGGATGGGCGGGGTGTGGCAGCTGCGGTGTGTAAATCTCACGCTCGCTACACACGAAAAAAAAAAAAAACTATACGGGTATTTACACAAGGTATTCAAAGGGTTAGGTGTACACTGATATTAAAACTGAAATTATTAGGTGAATGTAAACAATTACACTGGAATGATTAGGTTTTTACGAGTATTTACACTTGAATTATTAAGTTTATTTGGATAACTTACAATGAAATGAAAACAATAAAAAAATAACAGAACAAAATACAAAAACCCAACTCTGACACACCTAAGAAGTTAGTATTTTTTGCCTCAGTTCTTCCTTAAAGTGCATAAAACAAATCGCAAACCAAAACAAAGTAAAAGTAAAAAAGACCCTCCTCTCCCACTCTTACGGATAATGATATGCCGGGGCGACCATTCATCAGGGTTTATCGCCGGCATCTAAGACAGAGCAGCGCGGGGTCAAATCGAGTAACCGTGTCCCCGTCCAGCTCCCGGTGTGGCTGGTAACATTATTATGAAGAAAACACGACTCCTTACTCTCTTTATTGGTTCTGGCCAGGGCG
Organism: Portunus trituberculatus; assembly: GCF_017591435.1. Lineage (NCBI taxonomy): Eukaryota > Metazoa > Arthropoda > Malacostraca > Decapoda > Portunidae > Portunus > Portunus trituberculatus. The sequence continues at coordinate 13,465,621 of NC_059293.1, forward strand.
TCTGTCAGCCTCTCCCTCTCCCTCTCCCTCTCTCTCTCTCTCCCTCCTTCTCCCTGCGTCTGCCGGCTCACTTTATGCATGGCCTTGCTCCCTGACTCTCTTCTCTTTCTTTTTTTCCTTTCTTCTTCTTCCATAGTGTTTTTATTCGTTGGGTAGGGAGAAGAAGAGTGGATTGAGGAGGGATGGTTGGTTGGTCTGGTCTGGCAGCGTGCTGCGTGGGAGATGCTGGATGGAGGGATGAAGGGAAGGACACGAGGATAAAGAGTGAGGAGGTAAGGATGGAGGTAGGAAGTCAAAAAGGAAGGGAGAGATGGAGACGAGAAGATATGCTTAATATATTCATGCTACCTGGAGGTGGAGAAACACACACACACACACACACACACACACACACACATCTACCCCATTTCCTTGAACACATTTCTGTTACAAAACCTTACAAAATGAAAATGAAATGTATCACCTGAAATAGAGCCATAAGCAATAAGGAAGTCACGTACAAATAACGCACGGACACACACTATCTGTCAACAGGAGACAAGTAACGAGATGTGGATACAAGAGACCACTCGCCTCCATTGTACCGGTAACACCTGACAATGTAAAGTATGAGGGGAACAGGTGTGCGGAACCGGTCTGGGAAGAAAGAGAGGCAGCCAAGACAAGTGTTCTCCACAAGTGTGCTGATCGGTACTCCTGTGACGGTCTAGAGGTGCTTGGCCTTCACGCCGCATCACCACGACCGCCACAGGTGTTACTGGCTCTATCTCTACCTGCACATTCACCACTCGTTGCCATACTAAAGTTTTCTGACTGCATAGAGCTGTTTTTTTTTTGTGTTGAATATAGGATAAGGTGAGAAAAGGATCACTGTTTTTTTTAAAGTTTTAGGGATTGGAGTCAATAACGTTTTCTTAAATCAAAGGGCAAGAAAAAGATCTCTGCTACTTCAGTGTTTGATAGATGGAACGTCATGTTTTTTTAATTGAAAGTAAGCTAGAATAATCACTTCTAGCTCTCTTGGACATACAAGAGGACTGGCAACTTATTGGGCCTTTCTTTTTTTATTTTTTTATGTTTCCTTCGGCCAGCTTTCCCTTCATATATAAAAATAAAAACTTTACATACGAATATTTGATGATTAGTTACTGCAGTGTTTTCTTAGATCAAAGGTAAGACTGTGTGAGTAAAGATAAACTTTGCGTTAAAATGCAAATGTAAGTCACCACAGCCCGTCTTAGTCACTCAGTTTATAGAACACTTTCTAATTTCTTGGCTGCAATATCGTTATTCAATGTAGATTAATGGTATTTACGGGCACATGTGTGTTTGTGTGTGTGTGTGTGTGTGTGTGTGTGTGTGTGTGTGTGTGTGTGTGTGTGTGTGTGTGTGTGTGTGTGTGTGTGTGAGTGCTATCATATTCTAAGAGAGGCCTTTGAAAAAAAAAAAAAAATACAGCAACTATTCCATTTTCCTCCAACGACTTCGAAGTTCTTGGTCTTGGCGGAACTCTTAAAGTGAAGCATCTCATTAGTCTACAAATCAATTCACATTTCAGTCCCAGAAATACCCTGAACTTAAAGACACCTGTGCTTGGGTCAAGTGTCTAAATTAAGCCATGAAAATAAAACACTACAACTTAATATTGAGGGACATGTACCAAGAGATGTTGTCATTTAAAAGGTATTGCAGAACCTCGAGTAATGCAAAGGAAAACATTCGACAAATACCTGTCATACAGGAAGAACAGTAGATGAATACAAATATACACGTCAGTAATTGAAGAAAGTTTGGATTTTAACTCTATAAACCACTCTATCTACCAACACACACACACACACACACACACACACACACACACACACACACACACACACACACACACACACACACACACACACACAAAGATAAAGTAAGTCAAGAGGCGCATCTTAACGCTTCACTTCACTGCCTAAGGTCACGTTAGCAGAGCAAACACGCCCTTAGCCCTGCCCTTGAGTCTTTCAGTGGGATGACGGGTGCGACAGACTGGTGGTTAGTTCCATGCACGGTATGTCCGAGGGCGCGATCACAGCCTGGCCAAGCCTCTGGACACAGCGGCTCATTGTTGATTTTGCCGCTACGGGGGGATGGCAGCCCAACGCAATTTTCGAGTGGAGCAGCAAATATTTCCAGCCGCCTCGAGCCGCGGAGCGATTGGGGAATTGCTGGCGTCGAATTTTTCACACGCCAGAAAAATCCAGCCGAGCACCTAGTATAGGAGAGAATCCCTTTGTTTTTATTTTCGTCCGGGTGGTTCAAATGATTCCCCGAAGTGAGACAAATGAAAAAAATAGCGGGAAAGGACCGTGGCTGGAAGGGAAAAAACGCGTGAAAAATAATCACGCGACGAAACGAAGCGCGCACGTTCAGAAGGAGCAGCGAGAAGCCTCAGAAAGTTGGCTGCAGAAACGGAATCAAAATCAAATGACACGTAAACAGGGCCGCTGATGGAGGGCACAGCTGGACAATTAAACCGGGATATTGGGAGCCCGACGTGCTGCCAGGTGGACTGTGGACCCTCATAATGAAAGCGAAGGCACGTGTCCCCTAGCTAAAACAAGACTAAGGCGATGGTTCTTCCTGGCCTCCTGCCTCGCATACTTCAGAGCATAACCTAACCTAATAACATAATATGTGACTTAATCTAACCTAATCTTAATTTACTTAGCATCATTTCTAACCTAATCATACTTCTAATCAAACAATACCTCACTTAAACACACTTCATCTCATCTAACTTAATCTACGCCAGCTAACTAAACCCAAGCCACGCCAAGCTAGTCCAACGCAACCCACAACCCAACCAACAAACCACATCACATCAAACCAACCCTAACCTAACGTATCTTACAACACCTCACTCAAACACACTTCATCTCATCTAACCTAATCTACGCTAGTCCAACGCAACCCACAACCCAACCAACAAACCACATCACATCAAACCGACCCTAACCTAACGTATCTTAATATAACTCAACCTAACCTCATTTAAAACTAATACAATGATTCCGCTGTCTAATCTTACCCTCTTGAGATGTCCCTCTGCTCCCTCCCATCTCCCCCCTGCGCTACATTACGCATCTCCCATCCCCCCATCCCGACTCTAAAAACATCGGTGTATCCAGGTACGGCAAAGTTTAATTTTGTTTCGAAGCGCGTGCCGGAAAAGTTTCACGCAGTTTCAATTATCGTCCATTTTTCAACATATTTTTTTCTTTTCCTTGGTGCAGTCAGGAGCCAGCAATATTCTTTCTCTTTTTTTTTAATCTTTTTCATTAGACTAGTTTGATAGTGCATAGGTGCGTATATTTAAAGAAAATACGTTATAAGAATACTCTCTCTCTCTCTCTCTCTCTCTCTCTCTCTCTCTCTCTCTCTCTCTCTCTCTATCACTTAATAACCTTGTAATGAAATGCACCATGGTACTTTTATCACACTCTGTATTGCTGTGAAATCCCCACGCACAAGATGAAACTAGCGTGTGTGTGTGTGTGTGTGTGTGTGTGTGTGTCATGGAACGTACAGGCATGGTAGGGCGGGTAGCAAGGCAGGAGTGCAGTGTTGTTGGGATGGAAGGGAGAGGAGGTGAGGGACAGGATCAGAGGGATAGGGCTCGTGTGTGGAGGCAAAAAGCGATAGAGGCGAGGCTGTGCTGGCCGACCTGGGATGTGAGGGGACGTGCGGGCGTGATGAGGAGGAGGGAAAGTGGCCTTCCATTCTGCCAACACATGAGGCACCCTGGACACTGAAATGAATGGTCCTCCGAGATGAGGCCTTTTTTTTGTTGTTGTAGGGTTCATTATTCATTATTTTCTGTACGTAGTGTGCAAAGTGGTATTAAGTTTCTTCAATATACATCTATTTGACTTTTACTTATTTTCTATATGTATTCCTAGCAATTTTTTTACACCTACACTGTGTCCCTTCTTTGTTCTAAAAGCTATATACTACGTTTTTCATAAGCAGGGTAATGTTCTTCTTTTCTTATTTTGCTAAACCACATTTTTTCTTTAATTTATATATAATCATTAACCATTCCTATTAAGTCGAAAAATATTTAAACACTAACGCCACTAGATAACTTTCATAACCTATTGCATTTCAGCTAATAACCATCTTTTAAGACACTGGTTTGGGCGAGTTTGCTTAATAGGAAGAGAGAAAGAGAGACGGGTGAAGGGAAAGATAACAAGACTATGTATGTATTGACTCCATGAACAATAACTTACAATGAAACACTACCGCTGAAACGCCTGTGTGGGGACAAGATGGAGTGGTGTTTGAATCTGCGACTAATGATGAAATGTTCGCTTTCCGTTTATGGACAGTAAGTATTGGATGAAAAGCCTCGGGAGAGACTATTTGTAGCCTTTACACATTACATAAATTACCACTGCCACAACCACTACCAACATTACTAGCACTACCACTACTACCTCCTCCTACTACTCACTAACAATCCACACGTAACTATTTCTGTAGAAAGGAAGGCGCCCGCACACTTGTCCACACTTAAAGAGGGTCATCTCCCTCACTCACTGGACGCCACCCCCTCCCCGTGGCTCCCCCTACCCCACCGCCAGCCTTTATCACCTCTATATAACAATTACCTCGCCAACACGACCCACAGCTTCCATCTTCATCTTACTTCCTCCCTTCTGGATCTTGTCTTCCGCCACGACCCTTCCCATCTCCTCCTCCTCCTACTCCTCCTCCTCCTCTTCCTCCTCCTCCTCCTCCTCCTCCTCCTCCTCCTCCTCCTCCTCCTCCTCCTCTTCTTGCTGCTCCTTCTTCTCCTTCTCCTGTTTCTCTTCTACTCTCTTTTACCATTCTCCATTTTTCCTTTGTCTTTTTTCCTCTTTTTTTTTCTCTGTTTTGTGATGTATCTTCATCTTCCTTGATCTATTCTGTGGTTTTTTTTTCTTCTTTTCTATTGCTCGTTCATGTTTTCGCTTTATTACGTATTCCTTTCTTACTCTTCGTCTCTTTCTTTAGCATAAATTCTTCCCTTTAGTTATTTTTTTTTCCTTAATTCTTATTTCTGACACAACATCTTACCATATTTCTCCATTATTACAAGTAGAGTTCTCTCAAACTATTATTATCTTTTACTTTCTTCACTATTATTCTTTTTTTCTAAATTTATCGTTTGACTCACTAGTGTCATGAAGTGTTTATTCATTCATTAAAATTAACATTCTTCACTTCTATTTTTTTTTCAGTCTCAGCACACAGATGAAGAAAAACGAAAGTGGAGTCTGTGAGATGGAAGTGGTGGACTGGAGACGGTGAGACTACGTAGGTGGAGACAGTGGTGGTAATACTGGTGATAGTGGTGATGGTGGTGGTGAAGACGGTGATATCAGACTGGAGAGATTTATTGAGAGGGCGATGAGGCTTTTTGTGTAGTTGCCTCAAACACAGCGGCCCCGCCCCGCCCTAACACAACCCGACTTTATGATCCCCCGTGTCAACAGAGATCCTGGTGTTGCGGACGCTATCTCAGGGTTATGGCCCCGTGGAGTCATCTAGTCCAGTGTAAAAAGAAGAAAGGCTAGAAAAAAAAGACTTCTACGTTCTATTACCACCTCACTCTTCCTTGCCTGCCTGTTTTTTGTTAGTGCAGCCT
>NC_059293.1:13476294-13483794 GCF_017591435.1 Portunus trituberculatus
TATCACATTAAATAAAACCACTTGGGTGAGAAAGGAAGGATAGTTTCATCGAGATTTTTCAAGGTAAATTTGCGGTTTCAGTAGCAAGGTGGAAGTGAGGTGCAAACGAGGGATCCGTAACCACTTCCCACTCATAATTCACACCCTCCTGAAGCGGCAGTTGAGTATACGAGAAAAAAAAAAAAAACCACTCATGCAGGTGTTCGGATATTTAGCGACAATGCATGTTAAGAGGCAATCTGTAATGGAAGCATCGCGGGTGGGAATTAGTGCATGACGGGAGGGAGGTGAGGCTAGTTGAGTGCATGGTAATCACACGCGAGGAAGACGAGTGGGATACGCATCTTATAGTGAGTAAATATAGAAAAAAAAGCTCTCATTATTTATCCACTCCCTCTGTCCCTCCCTCTCTCCCTATCCCCTCCCTGCCTGCCTTCCACCTTCCCCTCTTCCTCCATACACTTCACACCCATTGTCATCATTTACTGTAATTTGTCATAATCGAGAAGAGAGACTGAAATACCCTCCCCTCTTCTTCTTCCCTATATCTTCCCCTCTCCTGCCCTCTCCTTCCCTTCCTCTCCCTCCCATTACTGTCATTAGAAGCGTTATTGCCGCCTCGAGCAGGTGTCATTACTACCTTCCCCGTGATTCATCTGCCGCGGCAACAACTGATTCCTTCATTGGCGATTACCATGCAATTAGGAGCGTTAGTGTGATTATCTAATTTATGCTCGCTCCATATCTTCTGCGGTGACCTCAAATCGCTTAGAGAGAGAGAGAGAGAGAGAGAGAGAGAGAGAGAGCAATTTCCAGTATTTTTTTCCTCCATTGACCTCAAACTTCACTGGGAAAAAATGGGAGGTAATTTCTTGTGAATATACAGATTTATATTCCCTGGTAACCTAAAGTAATGATAAAAGAGGAAGAGTATTCTAGTGAATATGACTTTTTCTTTCCTCCTGTAATTTCGAGCCAACGGAGAGAAAAAAGTAAAAGGAAGAGTAATTCCTCACGAGCACTGGTAAGCTTTTTTTTATTTCTTTTACTGCAAGGAATGAATAGAAAAGGGAACACTGGAAGCTAAGAGAGCACGGGAAGCAAACAGACGCAAGACACTCCTATCAAAATACACTCACGACTAAGAGATATAATAGACGGCCATTAATTTATCCTTTGCAGCAGCGTAGTGGAGACGGACTTCCTCTAACAATACTCTTCCTCCTCCTCCTCTTTCTCGCTCGCCACAAAAGCATCAAGTCCTTTTAAAAGCACCACATAAATCGTCCACGGTACAAAAGTTCCCCAAATAATCACCCACCGGCGCGCTGGTCTCTTAAAAAGACCGCAACAAATTGGCAACATTTTTCCAGGTGTTAAGGAAGCTAGCGAGGCCAGTTAATCAGTCTTGGGGGAGGGAGGAGGAGGACTCAGGCCATGGGGAGGAGGCATGGATGTCCTGGAGTGTGTGTGGTGAAGGTCACTCCAGGGGGTCCTTAGACTCGGCCACACACCACTACCACCCCCATAATCCCCTACTCCCACCAAAACTGCCTCCGCCGCCACCTCCCTCACCGTCTCCCCAGCCACCACCCGCCATGAAAAGACACACATCTCACTTATCTCTTATCCATAAACCACTTAGTCTCCCGCAGCAGTAGCCTGGTGGTGGTGGCGAGCCTGGCTAGACGCCCCTCCACAGCTCACTGACACTAACACAGCTACTACTTGAACAGCTGAGGAATGGTGAAACACAGTATAAGACACCGCGTGGGCTGATGGTGTTGTAGGAAGCTCAGTGTTACACGCCAAGAACATTTGATTAGAAGGTGATATATGAAATAGTGCATGGTTTAAGATGGATTAATAGTAGTAAGTTAGATAACAATATTAGTCTCTCACAAAGTTTCCTGTTATTTTAGGAAGCTTAAGTTTAACACGGTAATAACATTTGATTACAAGATATAAAACGATGCAGCTAATCTTAGTATTGTGTTAATAGAATGGCACGGTATGCTGATCACTCACGTGTTTTTCTGTCGTCAGAAAAAATTTATAGTATTACAAAAAAAATCTAATTAGAATATAGAAAAAAAAATGTGTAGAGTTGATATACTAATAGTAATGTTTGTTAAGTTATATTAGTACAAAATAACGTTAACTTCTCAAATGGCTTCATGTTGTTTTAAGATTATTAGTATTACATTGGAATCCCATTAAATTTGAGGGAAAAATGGTGAAGTTGTGGTTGTATTAATAGCAGTGTTACGTGAAGGAATTGAGTACAAAATTAGTCTCTCAGGAGGCATTATGTTATAAGATGATTACCATTTCACCGCAAGACTATTTAATTAGAAGCTATAGAAGGAACAATTAATATTCTATTAATAGAAGTATTAAAGAAAATCAATATTTATGCGAATATCTTACAGAGATCTCTGTTGCATATAAGGTACACATGAAATTTGGCAATATAAGCCAGCAGGGATATTCAATTATTAATTGTAAAATAATGCATTTATCATTTCTGAAATAAGGTTATATTCGTCAAACCAGAACAAAATGCAAATGCGTTTTAAATACATTCTTAAATATACCAACTTGAATTCATATCTATGCCACTTATACTTATTTAGCAACTGTTAAATTCTTCACACTTACAGAAGGATTACTGCACTGGTTAGGTTAACATTGCTTTGTAACGAGGAAGCCAAATTCCCAGATAAAAATAGCAGGAAAACAACAAGAACCTTTCTCTTCCATCACGTAGGCAAGCTTCCCTCCATCCACCTTCCATCCACTCCATTCGCCAACACTGGCCAACTCGCGCACGACATCATTCACCTCTCGCGCCCAATTATTAATGTCACTATTGACTGCAGCAGGAGTGATGCCGCTAAAATACGATGCTGCACAAGACTCTCCAGTTTTGAACGTGTAAATGTTTAGTCTCGCCCATCAGTCTCCGCGGGAAGTGACAAGGACATGCATGCATGCATGCACACACACACACACACACACACACACACACACACACACACACGCCCGGTAGCTCAGTGGTTAGAGCGCTGGCTTCACAAGCCAGAGGACCGGGATTCGATTCCCCGGCCGGGTGGAGATATTTGGGTGTGTCTCCTTTCACGTGTAGCCCCTGTTCACCTAGCAGTGAGTAGGTACGGGATGTAAATCGAGGAGTTGTGACCTTGTTGTCCCGGTGTGTGGTGTGTGCCTGGTCTCATGCCTATCCGAAGATCGGAAATAATGAGCTCTGAGCTCGTTCCGTAGGGTAACGTCTGGCTGTCTCGTCAGAGACAGTGAAACACACACACACACACACACACACACACACACACACACACACACACACACACACACACATACACTACTCTCTCTCTCTCTCTCTCTCAACGGTGTGAAGTGAAAAAAAGATGGTAAGATGAAAGAATAATGGTTGGTTGATCAGTTAGTTGATAAGTTCTGGAGGATATATGCAATTGATTTAGTTGATTAACAGGTATCATCACCCTCATCATCATCATCATCATCATCAACATCATCGTCATCATCATCATCATCATTATCAACATCATCATCATCATCATCGTCGTCATCATAATCTTGGTGTTTTTTCTCCTCGTCCTCGTTCTCGTCCTTGTCTTGTTGCACTTTTAACTACTCACTCAGTTACTCAATAAATCAACATCGAGAAAGAAATTAAGAAGAAAACCCTTCCTAGATATCCTGCTTGTCAATGAATCAGTCGAGCGTCTCTTCCAAGCTACCCAAGACAAGAGGAACAAAAAATAAGTAGAAAAATAGAAAAAACAACAACAAAAGGAGCTTATCACTATCACCATCACCTGACAAACCAAATCAGTCCCCAAATTAAAAAGAAAAAGAGAAGAAAACGTGACATATTTAAACCTGTCTCTTCTGCCGTGGTTGTGATGACAAGACGCACACAGAAGCAGCCCCTAACCCCTAACCTCCCCCTGTGTCCCCGCGACCCCGGTGTTGGGTGATCCACGTGATCCTTATGATCCAGTGGTAGGCGCGCGGGGCCACTCTGGGCAGGCAGCGGCGGCAGGAGGACCCTCGCCCCGGCCAGAGACAAAGGACTGCTGGAGGAGGTCATCACTCTTCCGGCGCCCTCTCTCCCTCCCTCCTAGACCTCCTTCCTCACACCTTGCTCTCTCTCTCTCTCTCTCTCTCTCTGCTTTTAACATTTTCACCACAACTCATACCAGAGAGAGAGAGAGAGAGAGAGAGAGAGAGAGAGAGAGAGAGAGAGAGAGAGAGAGAGAGAGAGAGAGAGAGAGAGAGAGAGAGAGAGAGAGAGAGAGAGAGAGAGAGAGAGAGAGAGAGAGAGAGAGAGAGAGAGAGAGAGAGAGAGAGAGAGAGAGAGAGAGAGAGAGAGAGAGAGAGAGAGAGAGAGAGAGAGAGAGAGAGAGAGAGAGAGAGAGAAATAACATGGGCAGTGTCAAAAATCGCAATAGACGTAACCAGACAATTCTTTAATTCCATGACATTTCCAGCTGTTTGCAACATTTCAGCCACCAAGAGTCGCCGTCGGTCAGCCTAGACAAGCGCCCGTGTCCGAGATGAATTAGTCACGACTTAAAAACAAGCACTCTTCCCCACCCTTCCCTTTCCTCCTCTCTCCCTCTCTCCCTGACACCTACGAATGAAAATACAGCACTGGATGGAAAAAAAAGACCGGGAAACAAGCGAATAAAAGCAAAGGAAAAGCTCACCCACCGAATTACTTTCCTGCGTTCCGTGTCCCTGGGAGGAAATAAAGTAATTGCGTGTATGAAATGAGAGAAAATGATGCGGGAGAAGATGGAGCCCAAGTCCTTGACGACGCTAAGTTAATAAAAAGGAAGAAGTAGGAGGATAAAAAAAAGAAGTGAGGAAGAGGAGAAGAGGGGAAGGTGCAAAGACAAAGGGATGATGGGGAGAGAATGAGGGTAAATGAGGGAAGAAATTACAGAGGGGAGAGAGAGTGGCTGAGGGTCGAGGTGCTAATGGAGAGTCGACGGAGAGATGGTGGAGGAGCGATGGAGGGGCGATGGAGGGGCCGCGCTGAATGAACCTGAGGTGCAGGAGTGATACCGAGAGCTCTCCTTATTTATTCGGAAGGGAAATACACTTTCAAGCCTCGACAGGTAAAAGTCAAGAGGGGAAAACCCGCTCAAAGCGATGCTACAAATCGTAAGGTTAAATGCGGCACCAAGAATGAAAAGTAATCAGAAACTACACAAAATAACGCTGATTTAGGCAAGGCATTTCACTTTACTTTTACTGCTTCTCAAAACGGAAAAAAGTTGGTTGGGCGCTACGGGAGAGAGGCGTGTTCACAGGAGCCCGGCCATTACACCTCCAGGATATCGCATTCTTAACACAATAAATCTCTGTTATTAGAGCCTTAGGTCACCTGGGCCAGCGGGAGAATACGAGGTGGCGGAGGGAGGCCCTTGCGACGCGGCAGGTAATCAGGCTTTCAACACTCGGCAATGGAGGATCAGAGTGCATTCAGGAGGCGACAGTGGAGTAGTTAGGCGGCCCTTCACCACCACCCCGACGGAATACTCTGGTGGTGGTGAAGGTGAAGATGGTGAAGGTACTCCGGTCCTTAAGTTGAAAGTGCTGAAGGATTTCTCACCTTCACATTACACTCCACGTCCCTGCCTCGTTGGTTTAGAGGAACGCGGCGCCCCTGGTAACGAAACTGAATAATGCGAGTGAGTTAAGTCATTGCTTGGTGCTGACTGGCTGACTTACACCACTTGTCCTGATCAGCTCAAATTAACCGTGAGTCAATGCCGCCAAGATTAACGAAACAAAGCCAATCAAAGGGAATCATGAATAAGATCGACAGAGAGAGAAAGAGAAAGAGAGAAAGAGAAAGAGAGACTGAGACAAAAATCAATGGCAAGTGTTGTTCCCTCGCAAACAGCACGTGAGGGACGATGTTACCGAAACTTCTTGGGTCGCGAGAGTGACACCAAGGAAAATACGAGCGATTCCCAGCGACTCTGATTGAGGAAAGTTTGTACAATGAAGGACAAAATGACGCAGCTCAGTAACTTGTCTCGCACCGACTGACAAGAGAGAAAGCTAGAGCGAGAGAGAGAGAGAGAGAGAGAGAGAGAGAGAGAGAGAGAGAGAGAGAGAGAGAGAGAGAGAGAGAGAGAGAGAGAGAGAGAGAGAGAGAGAGAGAGAGAGAGAGAGAGAGAGAGAGAGAGAGAGAGAGAGAGAGATTTCAGTTTGTTTACCTAATTGAGGGGAAGCAAGAAAGTGAAGACTTGAACAAATATTAAGACGGAGGGGAATGATGAACGAGACAAGAAGAGGCGAGGCAGAAACTAAGGAAGGGGGAGAAGGAAGGTGCAAATTGTGAAACTGAGGAAATGGAAGGAAGGAAAGAAGAGAAGCTGTGTGGAACGACGGAGAGAAGGGAAGACTGTGTGTGTGTGTGTGTGTGTGTGTGTGTGTGTGTGTGTGTGTGTGTGTGTGTGTGTGTGTTTTAAAAAGTCTTGATAGTCATGCACACACCGTAACAATCTGGCACTTAAATCTGGGCGCGCGCTGAAGTATCATCTCTCTCTTGCATTCTTCACGCACCTCACATCATTTCACGGCAAAACACAGCCACTTTCACGGCAATTTACGCGCCGGACGACCAGCACTTCCCGAGACTTACGAGGTGTCAGAGAGAATACACCAAAAATACAGGTAGTCGTGACAGGTAAGAACAAATTCATCACAACACCTGGAGCCTCGCACAGGTGTTAACAGAGCGGTATATGGAGCACCTGAAGACGAGAATGGCACGTAATTACACTTCAAAACCTCCTCTGTATCTTCTATAAACAAAAGGCAAGAGAAAGTAATGTAAAATTATCTCTGTTATTTTTTTTTTCGTCTAATGAAGAACGGATCTTGTCACCTGGCAAAATTTAAAGTTACCAGCAGAGAGAGGAAGAGTAAAATGACACTCGCCTGTAATAACTCACTCACGTCACATGTCGTGTTTAAAGTTTCCTGTTTTAGCACAAGGTTCCTCTCTGCCTCTACAGAACGCCTCCAAACACTTGCCTTCAGCTGTCTGTATATCCGTCTGCTTGTCTAATTTCCTTTTATCATGCAAAACTCTAAAGATTCTTGTATTTTTTTCTCATATTTTCTATTGTTTCTCTTCCTTTACCCGAAAAAACATCATTGGTATCAAGCCACAGATTATCAAGTGCTCCATAAAATTCTCTATTGTTACTATCATTTTCCACGTTTAAAGTATTTACAAAGTTACCTTTCTTATATTACATTTTTCCGTCATGATACTAGTCGGGAAGACGAAATCACATCAGAATACCGCTATACCGCCTATCCACATGTATACTTTTCCAAAATCACTCATCACGCGTTTTTACCTTTAAAGAACACACAACTCTTTATAATAGAATCAACTACCTTATCTAACTGAAAAAATACCTTAAG
>NC_059293.1:13486294-13491294 GCF_017591435.1 Portunus trituberculatus
ACTGGTTTTGCTTATATGAGTCTGCTTGTCTTTCTATCTATCTGTCTGTCAGTCTGTGTTGGTTTATTTCTTTATTAATCTCTCTCTCTCTCTCTCTCTCTCTCTCTCTCTCTCTCTCTCTCTCTCTCTCTCTCCAGCAGGGCCCCGGAAGAGGCGTGGCCAACTGCCGTCCGTCACGCAAGACCCTTAATGGCGCCTCAGAGGAGCAGTGGAAGAGCAAACACCTTAATGTGGCGCCAACACCCTCCCGTAGAAGGCACCGACGGAGGGATACGAAGCGCAGCAAAGAGGCAACATTCGCTGGGTACTGACACTAAAAGACACGGAAAAACAGACTTCCAGCATTCCCAGGCACTCTTTTCTTGGTCTTCCAGGAGAGAAGTAAGAGGAAAAGGGAGAGGGGAAAAAAAGAAGAGGAAGAAGAGGAGAGGAAGGGAAAAAAGGAAAACCGTACGGCAGGTCATTTGTCTCTCGCCGTGAAAAATGCTAAACGACGGTCAGCATTAGGAGGAGGAGGAGGAGGAGGAAGAGGTGGTGGTGATGGTGGTTTTTGTGTCGTTCACGCCTCATCGGTCACGCGTCTGTGTATTTGCTTCGTATTTTGCAGTGTCTGTTTTGCACTTTTGCTGTTCCTGCTTCTCTTTTTCTTGGGGCGCTGCTCTTGTTCTCGCCGCGACTGTAATTAGTTTATCCGAGTTCGTCGCTTAGTTGGCGGTAATTCTTGCTCTTTTTGGGGGTTTCGTTTTACGTATTGTGCAGTGGTAATGAATAACGAAGGATTCTTTTTTCTTTTCTTTTTTTTTCTGTGTGTGTGCGTGCGTTCGGTGTCTGGGTAGATGATATTTTTTCTTTGTTTGTTTGTGTATGTCTGGTACCAATCAATCTCTCTCTCTCTCTCTCTCTCTCTCTCTCTCTCTCTCTCTCTCTCTCTCTCTCTCTCTCTCTCTCTCTCTCTCTCTCTCTCTCTCTCTATCTATCTATCTATCTATCTATCTATCTATCTATCTATCTATCTATCTACCTATCTAATCCAGCTACGATTTTTTTTTCAGAACCATACGGACAAAACAAATGATTTTTCTACCCATCTTAAGAATTTTTCATATACTACTACTACTACTACTACTACTACTACTACTACTACTACTACTACTACTACTACTACTACTGATACTACTACTACCACCACTATTCCTAGGTCACTTCAAAACACCTTCCACCCACACCACTCTATATTGAGAAGAGTGAGCAACGGAAAGGCGATACCACTGACGCGTACTGACAAATGACTAGTTGTGAGCGGAGCATAACGAGCGTGGGGCATCTCATAAGTCAGCTTGTCCAGAGCCAGCCACTTGGAACCTCCCTGACCCTTCTGAGCCCCTTCTCCTCCCCCACGAGTGACCACAGGGGAGGGAGAGAGGGAGAGGGATTGCATGCGGTGATTAGGAAGCCTTGGGTGATCGGGGTGTTGGTGCAGGCTAGTGCTTAAGGGGCTGGTAAGGAGATTAGGTGTTACTGATTCCTCCAGTGTGTGTGTATAGGATGGTGGTGCTGTGGTGATGGTGGTGGTGGTGGCGGTGGTGATAGCTTCTTGTGCATAAGATCGTATGGTGCACACTAAAGGCATTATTTATTAAGAGGATTGTTTACAAGTAGACTAAAAAGTAGTGGTAGTGTTAATTCTATTGTTATTTTCATTAATGTTTTACAATGAGTGGTGATGGTGGTGGTGATGGTGGTGATGGTGGTGGTCTGTGTAAAACCAAACCATGTACACAAAACAAAATCTTCATCCATTACTTTCTTTCTCATCGCCTAAAATACATCGATGATACACACATAGTAAAAAAAGGTAAAACAGCCACAAAATACAGAGTGAGGCAATACAAGGAAATCTAAAGCTTGAGTAAATAAGCTTATTATCCCTCTTTTTCCATCCCTCCCATTAAAATGAACGCAATGAATTTTCTATTTAATGCCATAACTCATTCATCCCATCGATCCTGGCGCCTCTTTAGCAAACACTCGCTACATTTAACTGTATCTGAAAGCGACATAAATACGAATGAATCCTCAGCTATATACATCTCTGCTCCTTTTATTCCTTCCATTCCCCCACTGTTGTTACTATTAAGGTTCTTGTTATGGTAAACGGTAATATCAGATCATTCAGAACCTCCTATCGACTACTCATAAGTGCATTTTAAAACCACATTGACACTCTTCCAATGAATGCTCGGCTACATGTCTCTAAACCTCACCGCTGCCCTCTTCCTCTGGTGTTGCTTGATCTGCCTTTCAAAATAGTAAAAGTAAGATCACCAAGAGCGTTTGTGTGGATCTACATAGACACATTAATCAGTCACTCAGTTAGCCAGTCAATAAGCCAATGAGTGAGTCAATAAGTGAATTAATATGTGAAATCGCAATAATATAAAACCTCCTCAGACGAACCCCATTTTCTTTAACAGTTCTTCAATAGTGAGTGAACATCGGGCTGGTACCAAACTGTTGTCTTTCTTCAGATCATTTAATTTTCGCTCCATTCACTCCTTCACATTGCAGGGAATATCCTCCTAAGCATTCTGCAGATTAGGAAAAGAAATAGCAAGAACGCAAGGAGGGAAGGGAGAGGAATAATAAAAAAAAACACATAATAATAGAAACAAGCACGGAACACCACCACCACCACCACCACCACCACCAAGCAGCTTGATCGCGTTACTGTGAGCGTGTGGCAACAAAAGCTCCATTGAAGTTAATACCCTCCCCTTCCCTTCGTCTAATACCTCTTCTCCTTCGCCGATGGAATCCAAAAGAATGAGGATGCACTTCGTAATTCCTAATTTATTACATCTGTCTTTCGTGTCTCTCTCATGGGGTGATCAGCGCTTCCGTAAAGGTTAAATGCGTGAATAGTGTTGTCTCGTAATCTCCGCGTTAACGGTGCAAAAAACAGGGATGTGTTGAGCTTATTTTCATTGCAAGAGAAGGAGGACGAACGTAAAGCAACACAAAGAAAGACGTAACGTTACCTATCTATATAACATAAAGTGGAGGATGCAAGATTGTATAAAAGCAAGAAAAGCAGCTTAGAAGAGAAGATAAGAGAGGAAAGAAGAGGATAACAAGAATTAGGAAAAGTTTAAAGAACAAATCTTCCTAACCAATCCTAAACCAAAATAACATAAAAGACCGTAACATTCCTGGTAATCCTAAGAAAGAGTTTTATACCTAACCTAATAAAACAAACCTAACTAACAGAAGGAAAAATATAACAGCACTGGAATAAAGATAACCCAACCTCACCTCGCTCACCTAACCTAACCTAACGTAACCTCACCTAACCTAACCTAACCTAATGAAGCCAACCAAACCTAACAGTCACCTAACGTAAACTAACCTAACGACAAATTTAACAGTACTCGGAAAAATAACCTAACCACCTCAGCTCACATAACCTAACCTAAGTAGAGGGACAAGCGCCCTTTCCTGCATGGACATCTACCCTCCAATGCATGAACATCACCCGTACCTCACCCAGAGCCCACCAACCCTTCACACATCTTCCGGTCCCCCACGTTCACACACCTACCCCCCGCTACCCTCCAATGTATGAACATCACGCCCATGCCACCCACAGCCAACTAACCCTTCACACGTCCTTCCAGGCCCCCCCTCACACACCTACCCTCCAGTGCATAAACATCAGCCTTACCCTACCCAGACCCCATCCTCCTTTCACACATCTCCCACCCCCTCCCTCCTCCTCAAACACCTCACCCACCTCACCCACAGCCCATCCTCCTTCTCACATCTTCCGGCCTCCCCTCCTTCCCCTCAAACACCTCCCCTACAGCCCACATTCCCTTTATACATGTCCCAATCCTCTCTCACACCTCCCCCACCTCACCCACAGCACATCCTCCCATCGCACATCTTCCGATCTCCCCTTCCCCACCCACAGCTCACCCTCCTTTCACACATCTTCCAGCCCCCCATTCCCTCACACACCTATTCCTCACGCGCCTCACGTACCTACCCGCCCCTCGCACATCTCCACGCCCCCACGAACCCACTTTTATCTGTAGGTGCATAGCGTTATTCAAACTTCCCTCTCCGGCAGGCACGGCATAGCTGGCTGGCATAAAGTTAATTAAAATACGAAGTTTGCTCTAATTACTTAATGCTGGCCAGATTAAAATATCACGCACTAATTAATCAACACCAAATTACTAGTTCATTCTGGCCAATCTAACCAAACGGAGAGCAAAAAGAGAAGGAGAGAGAGAAAAAAATGCACGAAGGTAAATGAAGAAATGGATGATAAATAATGCATGGCCCAGAGAGAGAGAGAGAGAGAGAGAGAGAGAGAGAGAGAGAGAGAGAGAGAGAGAGAGAGAGAGAGAGAGAGAGAGAGAGAGATGAGAGAGACGAGAGGGAGTGTTAATGAGTGATCAGAGGAGAAGAAAGAGTAGTTATCGCGTCTCTTGATTATATTGCTACTAGAACAAAGGAAGAAGAGGAGGAGGAGGAGGAGGAGGAGGAGGAGGAGAAAGAGAGGAGGAGGAGGAGGAGGAGGAGGAGGAGGAGGAGGAGAAACACTTTAGAAGTATAAAAGATAAAAAACTAAGAAAAATCAAAAGAAGAAGAAGAAGAAGAAGAAGAAGAAGAAGAAGAAGAAGAAGAAGAAGAAGAAGAAGAAGAAGAAGAAGAAGAAGAAGAAAAGGATGAAATAAAATTGTTATATGCAAGAAATCCTTTAGGTATTATTTGGATCAAGGAGAGAGAGAGAGAGAGAGAGAGAGAGAGAGAGAGAGAGAGAGAGAGAGAGAGAGAGAGAGAGAGAGAGAGAGAGAGAGTCACCTTCCTCCTCTTCCTCTTCTCATCTTTAAACTATTATTACGATTATCATGCATCTTTTGTACTCCCATTTTTCTTTCATTTTCTTTTATTGGCTCTCTTTTATCCTCCTCCTCCTCCTCCTCCTCCTCCTC
>NC_059293.1:13496294-13523794 GCF_017591435.1 Portunus trituberculatus
AGAGAGAGAGAGACAGAGAGAAAAAAGCCGGGAGCACTGACATATTAGGACGATTATGCAAGATGACTATAAACAGTAATTGAGGAATAAAAGGATCTTACGTGGAGAAGAAGAATACTTAGACTTCAAGTGGAAGCGAGTTTAAGGCCGGATGAAAGAATGAAAAACATGAGAGAAAGTAGGAGGAGGAGGAAGAGTAGGACTGGAGGAGGAGGAGGAGGAGGAGGAGGAGAAGGAGGAGGACAGGAGGAGGAGGCAGGCACAACGAGCAAGCATAGAAACAATAGGGTGAATTAATGCTCACTACTCAAGCACACAAGATGCACAAAACTCGACTCCGAAGGACCGGCTGTGAGTGAGTGAGTGAGTGAGTGAGTGAATGAGTGAGTTGAGTGAGTGAGTAGGTAGGTAAGTGAGTGAGTGAGAGTAGGTGAGTGAGTGAGTGAGTAGGTGAGTGAGTGAGTGAGTGAGTGAGTAAGTGACTAAGTGAATAGGTGAGTAAGTGAATAAATGTCTGAATAGATGGATGACTAACCAGTTGAGTGTTCAAATGACTAACTGACTGACTGATTGACTGTCTGAAATAACTTACTGACTGACTGAATGACTGACTAACAACTGATTACCCGCCTCCCCCGTCAAAAAAAAAAAAAAAAAAAAAACTGAATAACGAATGTCTCCAAGAATGAGTGAATATCTGACAAACTGACTGATCAACTGACTGACTGACTGACAACTTGGAGAGGTAGATTAACTGAGCGATTCCTTTGCCTTCCTTTCTTCCAGGGGATTAAAGTTCACTGGAGACTTGGGGCTTGTTTTTTGTTCTGTTTCCTGGAAGGCGGAGGAGAGAGAGAGAGAGAGAGAGAGAGAGAGAGAGAGAGAGAGAGAGAGAGAGAGAGAGAGAGAGAGAGAGAGAGAGGTAATGAAGGGGTTGGGAGGATGAGGGAACGGAGAGTACAGACAAAAATTTGAAAGAAATGTGGAAATTTTATTTTTTTGAGAAGATGGAATAGTGAGAATGATATAGAAGGAAAGGAGAGAAAAAAGAAAGAGGAGGAGGAGGAGGAGGACGAAGAAGAGGAGGAGGAAGTGAAGAGAAGTGACTAGCCTCTCTCTCTCTCTCTCTCTCTCTCTCTCTCTCTCCGTGGCAGGTGGTAATGGAAGCCAAGATGCGGGTCTTCCTCCCTAATAGTGTGTGTGTGTGTGTGTGTGTGTGTGTGTGTGTGTGTGTGTGTGTGTGTGTGTATGGCTATGAATCCTCCACGCATGCAGCTGACCCAGCAATCCAACCAACCAAACGACGAACGAACACAAGTTGGAAAAAAGATAAAAACGAAAGAAATAAGGAAGAAGCACAGTTACCCCATAGAAGGAAATACAGAAGGCACACATCCATCCATTCCTAAACCCCTCTACCATTCCCTCTTTCCTCCTCACACACATGAGGACGAAAGATTCACGGCAATTCGTAAGGAGGTAAGAAATAGAGCTGTGTAAGCACAAGGCATGCATGCATTCACATTCATGCAGCGGATTTACAGCCAAGCAAGCAGACGAGTAGAAGCAAACAGGCAGGCAAGCAGGGAGGAAGGCAAACAGGAAGGGAAGCTGGCAGGCAAATAATCAAGAAAGAAAACCAGCAAACCGATAAGAAAGTGAGAGGGAAGGTAGGCAAGGAGTGAGGGGAATGAGGAGAGGGAGGGAGGAGGGGAGTGCATGAGATGAGGGCCACATCGATCACTTCACCCTTAGGCATGCAGACTTGCCAGCCATAATTTTCCTCACTTCTGTCGGCTCCTCATTACACTTCATGTCCCTAACCTCACTTTCTGACTTCTGTATCTTTCTTCACACCTGACTGTCTCTCTGTGTGCCTTTCTATCTCATTCCCTCATGTCTACTTCCCTTCTTTTGGCTTCTTCCCTCATGTCTTCTTTCCTCTCTGCGCCTCGATGTATCTTCTCGCAATCTCACTGTCTCCTCTCGTCATGTCTCTTCCCCTCTGTGACTCCTTCCTTGTGTCTCCTCGTCCTCCAAGGCGGGCCGCAAGCAGTGCCCATACTAGCCGCCGTAATGAGGACGACCTTCAACATTCACCAGCAGCAGGTGACTCAAACATTCATTAATACCGTCTGCATTAATGAGGAGGACCAGGTGAGTGCTCTACATGAGGCCACCTGTACCGGGCGAGCTCCAGTCTATCTATCTCCTGGTAAAGCTACGCGATGTGACAGGTTTGCGTGCGTGCGTGAGTGCGTTCACTGGTACACGAAAGAAGGATGGAAGAAAACGAGAGCAAGCGGTGCATTCTTCCTTTCCTGAGAGCCTTAATGCGTCAAAAAAGTATCCAGTGACCTCTCTCTCTCTCTCTCTCTCTCTCTCTCTCTCTCTCTCTCTCTCTCTCGCGTATTCTCTTTCTCTGGCGGAGGGTGAAATATTAACGTGTACAGGTGATCTATATAAGACAATAGAAACTTGACCTTGAGGCGCTTACTGCTACGAGGCGAGAGGGGCGCGGGAAATGAGATGAAATGAGCCAGGCGCGTCTTTATTGTCGCCTCGATCCTGTTCATTACACCGTGGCTTAGGCGTGGCGGTGGTGGTGGTGGTGATGGTGGTGAGGATGGTGAGGGAGAGCCAGAACCATCAGTGCCACCTCTATGCTGAGCTTCCTGTGATCTACGTTAACCTTTTCAATCAAACTCCTTCAGGCCTCTCATAGCTTCCCCTCCTCTCCTCTCTCTCTCTCTCTTTCTCTCTCTAGCATCCGTACTCCGGCCCGTGGAGGAAGTCTTCTCTCCCTAGTTTACCTATACACTCTCAGCCAGCCAATGGGAGGTAAGGTCTCTAAAATAACCCACCAATCACGGCCCTTCACATATCTTAACCCTTTCCTACTCCCGACCTAACCCTTCTTCTCCTCTTATGCCTCCTACCCTTCCTCCCTTCCCCTTACTCTCCCGGCCTACTGGTCCCCTTTACTCTCTCTCTCTCTCTCTCTCTCTCTCTCTCTCTCTCTCTCTCTCTCTCTCTCTCTCTCTCTCTGTGCTTACGTACCTGCTTACCTCCCTCTCTCTCTTTCTCTCTCTACCTCCCTCCCTCTCCCTCCCGGTCTCCTCTCTCAGTCCTCAGCGCCGGCTCCTCTATAGGTCCGGGTTGTAGAGAGGAAGCTCCAAGTCTCATCAGCCTCGAAGACCTTGCTAGGGAGGACAGGTCACCCACTTAAAAATGCACCCTCTTTTGTACATATGTCGTTTACATATAAAATCACTCACACAGAAACCGTCCATTCAGCCGCCAAATTTGAATGCACTGCTTGTAAGGAAGAAGAAGATGTAGAAGTGTAGGAAAAGCAGAGAGAGAGAGAGAGAGAGAGAGAGAGAGAGAGAGAGAGAGAGAGAGAGAGAGAGAGAGAAAGCGTATATTCAGCACCACATTTTCTTGCAAGGAACGCACACCTTTAATGTACTCTACCTCAAGATGCCGCGGGGAGGGTTGCCGGAATCTTCTTCTCTCCCTCTCACTCTCCTTCTCACTCTCCTTCTCTCCCTCTCTCTCCTTCTCGTTCTCACTCGCCTCACTCCACCCAAGACGCCAGCCAGGGTCAGCGAGAACTCTTTTCAAAATGTAATGTTTCGTTTTTCTTCTCATGTCTTCTCCTTCCTCCCGTTTTCTTTTCCACTCCATCACTCGGGTCGCTCTGGATTCTTGAATGTCACGCATTTATTAAGTTTAATCGCCGCGCCGGTGTGGCTTCCTCGTATGCATTTCCAAGGGCGAAATATACCCGTAATTTCTGAAAAGGTTGTCCCTCGCGAGCTTCCCCCTTCAGAGGCTTCTTGGTCCCGAGCGAGAAGAGAATCAAGTGCCTGGGGGGGAGGGGAAGAATGCACGTGCAAGATGCAACAGTGTTCGACTTCATGATCCTCGGCTTCGGCTTACTTATCACTCTTTAACTTAGCAAAACCTTCCCTTATTATCTCACCACTCGAATTCCTCCCACTTATTAACACGTAGGCACAGTAACCTCTACTGCATTTCCCTTCCCCGTCAGTGGTCACGTCACCTGGGTCGTCACTTGGTCGCCTCGTCAGCCTACAGCACCACACAACCACAAACAGGTGAAGATGATGCTTAATAAGAGAAATATTTACACCAGGTCGAAGCCAAGAAAGAAAAGAGAACACCATGTGCATACAACCTCTCTTAGGTGTGTTTCTCTCCCTCTCCCTCTCCCTCTCCCTTCTCTCTCTCTCTCCCGGCCCGGTCACCCTCCAGCCGCCTTCTCCACCCGGCCTCCACCACCCGCACCTCGCATCTCCCAAATTGAAGAAGAATGCTGTCGAAGGAGAGTGAAGGAAGGCGAAGGAGGAGCGGCCCACGTCTTCTGCTTGTGACATGTTGTGTGTGTGTGTGTGTGTATGTGTGTGTGTGTTTCACTGTTTGATCTGCTGCAGTCTCTGACAAGACAGCCAGACGTTACCTTACGGAACGAGCTCAGAGCTCATTGTTTCCGATCTTCGGATAGGCCTGAGACCAGGCACACAACACACACCGGGACAACAAGGTCACAACTCCTCGATTTACATCCCGTACCTACTCACTGCTAGGTGAACAGGGGCTACACGTGAAAGGAGACACACCCAAAAATCTCCACCCGGCCGGGGAATCGAACCCCGGTCCTCTGGCTTGTGAAGCCAGCGCTCTAACCACTGAGCTACCGTGTGTGTGTGTGTGTGTGTGTGTGTGTGTGTGTATTTGAACGCATGCACACATAATTACGTACATGTGTGCAATTACGTAAAATCTAAGTCTGATGTGTGTGTGTGTGTGTGTGTGTGTGTGTGTGTGTGTGTGTGTGTGTGTGTGTGTGTGTGTGTGTGTGTGTGTGTGTGTGTGTGTGTGTGTGTACGTATGCGCCCGCCCTCCCACTCTTCTGCCCGGCCTTGTATTCACCGGTTCCTCCGACTCAAGGAAGGCCAAGTCCCGCATCAGCGCTTAATAAACGAGGTCGTGATAATCAATACCTGGGAGTTCTTACCGCTTTTAATTAATGATCATGAAGTGAGTCTACGATTCCGACGCTGACGAACATACTCAAATATGGCCTTCGCTCCTTTAAACCCCCCGGGCGAATCCCCCTCAGAAATTCAATGCTCCAGCTTCAACTCTGCTCCCCAAAGCTGCCAGGTTTTGTCCCCAGCTGCACTGACCCAATGGAAATACCCAGTGCCCTTACAGCGAGCCTCCTGCAGGGAAGAACAGGTGCGGTGAGGCGTTTAGTGTCGATGTGGAGTGGAAAATCTCAACATTAACCCAGCGTGGAGGGGAAGACATGCGGTGTGTGAGTTGCTTCAAGACAAACACTCCACCTCAAGTTCTAACACAAGCGTCCCCCAAATATTGGTAAAAATTATATATAAAATGCTTGAAATAGTCAAGTGCGCCCGTAAACTCTCTCGAGCCAGCTTGGTAGGGGAGGTGGTGGTAGAGGGAGCAAACTTCCAGTGAACAAGGTTAGTTTTCAAGAGCTCTTCGCCGGGAGTACTACCACGGCCGTCACGATAAAGACGAAGGCGTTCTGAAAGCACATCTATTACTGGGTACACGAAGACCTCCTCCTCCTCCTCCTCCCACTTTCCTCCTCTTCCCCTCCTTCCCTCCCTCTGACTCCCGCTACGCCGTCCCGACCTCATTACAAATACCGCCCAGAGGCATCATCTCGAGGGGGGCGTTCTCGATCAAGAGGTCGTCGTTCTCGCGGGAAGCTCTCACATACGATTTCCTGTAGATCACTTGGTAAAGCCTCTGGGAGACTCTTTGGGCGGCACTCTCTGGGGCCTCTGCCAGGAACTGAGGACCTGGCGCGGGTTATCGAGTGATGGTCTCCTGGGTAAGAACACTTGGGGGCAGAATAAACAAGACGAGTCAGACACACGCCACAAGCACCGCTAAGAGATTGCCGGCGAGACTGAGGCATGGAAAGTATCTGTGAAACGTTCTTTGGCTCTTTTTCTCCCCTGCAGTATGTGATCTGTCGCTCCTGGCGGGTCCTGGCGGGTCCTGGCGAGGCATCAAGCAGAGGAAAAGAAAGAAAACGAAAAAAAGGGGAACACAACACGGACAGAGAGAATGAGCATTATGAACTTGTGCGTGCATCCCATTGTTAGCGTATTGTTCCCTGCAAGTAATTAGATGCCAGATTAGTTCTTCCTTTAAGACTATTATATAATCCTTTGTGCGTTCTTGCGACGAAGATGATGCAAAACAATGAGACTTGGGCGGTGCACGCAGCTCATCTTACAAACACAATTAAATATCCGACAATACCCAGACACAAGACACAAATGACTGTATCTGTTTCAGGTAACGATTCTGTCTCCCAAAGCACAGCACGCCACAACGAGGCCGTCACATCCTGCCGTGACGCTGATGGCTGGGGCGAGACGGGCCAGCAGGGACTGAAGGAGAGCGAGCAGGAGAAAGGTACTCGTCGGAAAAGAGAGGAGTAGGTTTTAAAATAATCAGAGGCACGCGAGGCGGGTCTTCAAACAGTCGGGAGCGCATACATAAGCGAGACATTGGCTTCCCTAATTACCGCCTCCTTCCTCGTAATTGGTTTCGAGCCCTTCTCATCACCCCTTTCTAAACAGCCGCGCCCTCCGCTCAAAACCTCCGCCCCATTATTCCTCATTGTACCAAGTCTCATTCATCTGCTATTCACGGCCCCTCACTCCGCCTGCCGCCGCCCGCGTGAGGCTGCGTGCCGCCGCTGCTTCCTTCCTCTCCGGCGTGAGGTGAGCCGCGGCTACACACACCGCATCTTAAGGCACGTCAGGGAGAGAAAAAAAATAAATAAAAGACGGTCGGAGTGCGTTTGAATTCAATGGAAAAACCCGTACATTCAAAACCTGGTAATTATTCTGTGGGAATATTGAAAATACTGTAAAAACAAAAATGTTAAGAAGGCGATAACAAGGAGAAAACCTGGAGCGGCGCTCACAACTGCATTCTACCAAGGCCGGGTAACCCAGTTCCCCGCCCCGCCCCTCCTCTCCTCCGCTCTCTCCCTCTTTCTCTCTCTACTCTGAAGGAGATGGGGAGAGGACTTGCTCTGAAACCGACGAAATTATAACTCCCGATGCCTTCTCCTCCCTTATCCACGCTTTACTTCCCCTCACCCTCTCTACATCACTCCCACGCCCATCAGCAAACATGGGCGTCTCGGTAACAGCGCCACGACGCTGCAGAGCAGGTGGGAGGGGCGTTAATGAGGGATGCATAGAGGTAAGCACGGCGGGTCACGCTTCACCTCGCCCGCCTCGGACACAGCGCCCGGACTCAGAAAAATCCATAACATATTTCTTAAGGAAGGGAAGGGTGGAGCACTGCATTCCCTCCTCACGCTAAAGAAAAATAGGAGGGAGCTTTATTGAACGCATTTTTTTCTTTCACTTATTTTTGTTTGCTCCTGATTCCTAGAGATGAGTTATTTACCGGGAGAAGGTGTGTGTGTGTGTGTGTGTGTGTGTGTGTGTTTCACTGTTTGATCTGCTGCAGTCTCTGACGAGACAGCCAGACGTTACCCTACGGAACGAGCTCAGAGCTCATTATTTCCGATCTTCGGATAGGCCTGAGACCAGGCACACACCACACACCGGGACAACAAGGTCACAACTCCTCGATTTACATCCCGTACCTACTCACTGCTAGGTGAACAGGGGCTACATGTGAAAGGAGACACACCCAAATATCTCCACCCGGCCGGGAATCGAACCCCGGTCCTCTGGCTTGTGAAGCCAGCGCTCTAACCACTGAGCTACCGTGTGTGTGTGTGTGTGTCTGATGAGATAGATAGATAGATAGATAGATAGATAGAGAGAGAGAGAGAGAGAGAGAGAGAGAGAGAGAGAGAGAGAGAGAGAGAGAGAGAGAGAGAGAGAGAGAGAAAGGGGGACGCTGTTAGCCTATCTGTACTCTGGATTACGCTGCATTTCCTAGACGGCAGTGCGCAGGGAGACCGAGGAGGAAAGGAGAGAGGGAGAGAGAGGGATCAACTATGAGGGGACGAAAAAAGTGGAAGAGGAGGAGGATAGACGTGCATTTCACCTCACACTGTAAGACGATGTAGGTGTACAATGATGGTCAGAAGTCTCGAACATGTCACATTCAATATAACTTCAAGCATTTTTCCCTCATCGAAACTTCTCAGATTTACAAATAAATGGAAGCCTTTACTGTTGAACTGTCAAAAGATAAGAAAAATGAGATTGTCAGAAGGAAAAAAAAGAATTAAACTATATGATGAAAAGAGGAATTAGACTCAGACTAAATAAGAATAAAAAAAACACTAAATGAAGAGAATATTCAGACCCTCAGACGATGAAGTAAATTCCGCTATAAGATGCTAATAGGAATAGAATCTGTCAGATGAAAAAAGAAGAACTAGACTGTCAGAAAAAAAGAGAGATTAGAGTGTCACATGATAAAAAGGATAAATACAAGGATAACACGTTGACAAGAATAGGTAGAATTGAATGGGAAAAATTGAAAAACTTCCAACTTCTATTACAGAGAAGAAGGAGGGGAGAGAGAGAGAGAGAGAGAGAGAGAGAGAGAGAGAGAGGGACAGAGGGAGAGAGGATGAATAAGTTGAAACAAGTAAGGAAAGATGTTTAAAATTGACTCTAAGAAGATGTCTGTATCATATTGTATTTCCGTTCGCTTCTCACTCACACACACACATCCGCTATTATCATCACTATCTGAACTGGATAAAACGCAAGAAAAGATTAATACAGTAAAAATAATAAGAAAAATAACAATCTCCAAAAAACAAAAGACAAAAATGACTGAAACGAGAACATAACAAGAAACAAAAGGAGAAAAATTGAAAACAAAAGAGAAAAAAATCAGAACAGTTTAGAAAAGTCAACCCTAGAGGGAACCTGAGGTAAACGACATCGCGGACAGTCAATGTTTTGTAAAGATAGAGGAAGAAATCCCTGCCTGCTTGAGTCAATCACGCGATCCATAAGGACAACAAACAAGCAATTACCCAATCATGGAAATACGAGTTACCGTCAGCACATCACAGTAAATCGTGTAATGGTTAGTAAATTAGCGTGTCTGTGTGTGTGTGTGTGTGTGTGTGTGTGTGTGTGTGTGTGTGTGTGTGTGTGTGTGTTAGACAGGATGCCAGTAGGTCACGTGTTATTCTTCTCTCATCTCCACACATCATTATTGGTCTTCTTACAAATTTTCCTCCCAACTATCTTTTTTTTTTTTCAACTTCATACCATTTTAATCAGATCAGATTTGCCTGTCACTGTCTCTGTCTCTCTCTCTCTCTCTCTCTCTCTCTCTCTCTCTCTCTCTCTCTCTCTCTCTCTCTCTCTCTCTCTGTCTCTGTCTCCAGATGTTTTACGTGTGTGTGTGTGTGTGTGTGTGTGTGTGTGTGTGTGTGTGTGTGTTTATTACTGGCAAGTGTTATGCTGTTTCTATCCTATCTTTTTTTTATATTAGTAACATCCTCTCGCTCTCTCTCTCTCACTCTCTCTCTCTCTCTCTCTCTCTCTCTCTCTCTCTCTCTCTCTCTCTCTCTCTCTCTCTCTCTCAACGCTCGTCTTTGTCTTCCATTGATTGTCTCCACTTCTTCCTCTCCGTCCTTTTTCTTAGTTTTCCTTCCCAACGTTCCTCCCTCCCTCATCTCCTCCTTCCCTCCCTCCCTCCCTCTCTCCATAAGTCTCCTTGTTAACTAGCCATCGTTCCTCGTCTGTCAGCGAAGCCTCTTTTCTCCTCTATCGGTGTGTATAAGAAGTTTCATCTCTCTCTCTCTCTCTCTCTCTCTCTCTCTCTCTCTCTCTCTCTCTCTCTCTCTCAGGACCATAAAGCTTGTTTCCTTCGCCATCAAAATTATTATCTAAAATTTCCCAAGCCATTATTCCAACAAGAGACGTTCAGAATGCTCAACCACACACATTATTAAAGTAAGGAGGAGGAGAAGGAAAGGGAGGAGGACAAGGAGGAGGAGGAAAACAAGGAATGAGGATAAGGAAATGGAGCGATTTTCAGAAGGTAAGAGAGGAAGTTGACCTGTGTGTGTGTGTGTGTGTGTGTGTGTGTGTGTGTGTGTGTGTGTGTGTGTGTGTGTGTGTGTGTGTGTGTGTGTGTGTGTGTGTGTGTGCATATGTTACAAATTATGCTTTCTTCAAGTGGGTATGTATGTAAGTGCGCGTTTATATATGCAGTGCGTATGTATGTATATGTGTACGTATGCATGCATGTATGTATGTATGTATGCAAGTGTGTACGTATATGTATGCAAGTATGTATACGTATGAATGTACGTATGTATGTATGTATGTACGTAGGAGGGTGCCTGTGTTGGCCTCTGGGGCAGTAATGATGTACTCGAGTACCAGAAGTCTCTCTCTCTCTCTCTCTCTCTCTCTCTCTCTCTCTCTCTCTCTCTCTCTCTCTCTCTCTCTCTCTCTCTCTCTCTCTCTCTCTCGATCAGTCTGCCAATCCTTCTAAAACATTGTCATTTCATCAGTATTCTTTTCCCCTTTTCCTTCTCTTTCGCCTCCTCCCCTCTCTCTCTCTCTCTCTCTCTCTCTCTCTCTCTCTCTCTCTCTCTCTCTCTCTCTCTCTCTCTCTCTCTCTCTCTCTCTCTCTCTCTCTCTCTCTCTCTCTCTCTCTCTCTCTCTCTCTCTCTCTCTCTCTCTCTCTCTCTCTCTCTCTCTCTCTCTCAGAAACTTTCATTCTCACAACTCTCGTCTTTTTCCATTGCAATGTTCCTCCGTCTCTGTTTCTTTCTCCTTCCCATGGCTATTATTTCTTCGTTCTCATTTTTCCCGTCGTCAGTTTCCCCCTCACTCTTCTTCTATTCACCCTTTCTTCCTCCTCCTCCTCTTCCTCCTCCTCCTCCTCCTCCTCTTCCTCCTCCTCCTCCTCCTCGTCCTCCTGTGCTGCTTCTCCTTCTACTCCTCGTTCTCCTCCTCCTCCTCCTCTTTCTTTCTCTCTCTATCCTCCTCCTCCTCTTCTCTCTTCTCTTCGGGCGACGTAGTTTATGAAATCTTAATGAGGCAAGAGGGAGGACCCACCTCCCTGCCTTCCCTTCTCCACCGCCTCCTCCACCTTGCTCACCCAGCACCGCAAGCACTCCCTTTAGGATACGAATGCCGCCGCTGCTCACTCCATCACCACCTCCTCCACCTCCTCCACTTCCTCCACTTCCTGATCCTGTATCGTCGCAACCATCGCAGCCCAGTCGAGTGATGTGTTGGGGAGAGAAGGAGCAAGAAGAGTGTATGTAGTGGAGAAGGGAAGGTTCAAGACAATAGGGGAAAGAAAAGGATGCATTGTAGAATCAAGCGAGATACGGTTTGTGTTAGGCAAGTGTGTGTGTGTGTGTGTGTGTGTGTGTGTGTGTGTGTGTGTGTGTGTGTGTGTGTGTGTGTGTGTGTGTGTGTGTGTAAGGCCTGCATATTTAAAGATAGCTTCGTTTACTTGACACACATATGCACCATAACCGGAGGCCAGAGGATCAACGAAACGGGACCTTAGAGAGAGAGAGAGAGAGAGAGAGAGAGAGAGAGAGAGAGAGAGAGAGAGAGAGAGAGAGAGAGAGAGAGAGAGAGAGAGAGAGAGAGAGAGAGAGAGAGAGAGAGAGAGAGAGAGAGAGAGAGAGAGAGAGAAAGCACTGCAGTAGAAACGGACAAGGAATTATCTCATCACCAAAACCAGCATCACTATCATCTCTCTCTCTCTCTCTCTCTCTTACCTACGTAGCCTCTTCAGCCGTCACATTTCTGAAAGCTAACCGGTGCCTTCCTAATTCCAATGGTAATCCCTTAATAAGCAGGGCCACATACACGGTAAGGGCCATGGAGGTGGAATTCTGTGACCTGAATGCGCATTTATTCTCCCTTCCATAACTCCTGGATGGCCGAACACTCCCTCTCACTCTCTCTTTCTCTCTCGCTCTCTCACTATTTACCGCAGCCAAATCAGCATGATAAATCCGGTTAATCAGAGAGAGAGAGAGAGAGAGAGAGAGAGAGAGAGAGAGAGAGAGAGAGAGAGAGAGAGAGAGAGAGAGAGAGAGAGAGAGAGTTAATAATTAATGTTTTTAGTCGTAAATAAGACAATGGAGTTACCAGTCAGAGGATTCACGTGGAAGACAGATCATTGTGGAAAAGATAAAGTGAAAACGAGAGAAAGATTGGCATTAAGATATTAGGGAATGGATAAAAAGAGAAACAAAAAACATGGATTTATAGGAGGAGGAGGAGGAGGAGGAGGAGGAGGAGGAGGAGGAGGAGGAGGAGGAGGAGGAGGAGGAGGAGTTGCCGATGGTAAAATGAGACAAAGAAGTTGCGAGGAAGGAGGGAGAAGAAAGGATGGAGGGAGGCAGGGAGGGCGAGGAGAACCTTTGCTAATGCACAAAGAAAGACTCTTCCTAAAAGTGTAGAAGGAGGAGGAGGAGGAGGAAAAAGAAGGAGGAGGAGGAGGAGGAGGAGGAGGAGGAGGAGGAGGAGGAAGAAGAGAAAGACGAAAAGGAGGAGGAGGTGGAGGAAGAGTGCATACCATTAAACTCCGTCTACGCACATTCCCTTACACTGTTTGCCATCTCAACTTGGTGCAGCGGCAGCAGCTCAAGCAAATAGGAAATGCAGCGTCTCACATGCACCATCCTGAGTCAACATTAAGCGCAAACCTCAAATATGACTTGCTACGGTTGTCTATAAAAGATAAAAAAAAGAAAGAAAAACAGAATAAAAAATCAAGCACAGACAGTCTCAAGCACACCAATAATCTGTGATCTGGAACACAATGACATCTCCAATTTTGCTTCCTTTTTTGTCTCTCTTCCCCTGGGCGGTGAAGATTTGCATTATCTAAGTCGCTAATGTGCCTTGGGACTTCATTATCTTTAGAAGGATTTCCCCTCCGCTGATTTTAGTACAAGTGTAGCGTACATACTGCTAATTACTTGTACACACTGAGTATGTACACACAGCCAGACCGAGGTCGGGTAGCAACGAAGTAAGAAATTAGGCTGACTCTTCGAGGGCCAAGTCAAGTGTTTTAACTATTCCTTTTTTGGCTTCTTTTTCCCTTCACTGATTTTTTGCCCTCTGTGCTTCCTTGCCTGTGTTTGGCTTCCATTGCAGATTCTTTCACTCACGCATGCACTCCAGGAAAGAAACAGAGTGATGTGCTTGTGCTAATGCTCAAAGTAGAGTCTTCTTGGGTTTGAATGATGGTAATATAATTATAAAAATGATAACAATGATAATAATAATAGAAGCAGCAGTAGCAGCAGCAACAGTAGTAGTAGTAGTAGCGGTGGTAGCAGTAGTAGTAAAAGCAGCAGCAGCAGCAGCAGTAGTAGTAGTAGTAGTAGTAGTAGTAGTAGTAGTAGTAAATAGTAGTAGTAGTAGTAGTAGTAGTAGTAGTAGTAGTAGTAGTAGTAGTAGTAGTAGTAGTAGTAGTAGTAGTAGTAGTAGTAGCAGGAGGAGCAGCAACAGTAATAACTATAAAATTAGTGGTAGATGCGTAAATGTATAAAGAAATAAAATATGTTTGACAATAATGATCAAAAAACAAAGTAACACACAAATGGTGGGAGCGGTGGGATAGGATCATTATCACCACACGGGCCGGATCTTGGGGTATTGATCACGCCCTATTCGCAATGTTTGGGTTTGTTTACCATTGCGCAGCACTGTGTTGGCGGGCGAGCCACTCGTCAACAATAACGAGGGGGAGCACTTTCTCATAGTAATGGCGTTTGCTCTGAGGTCTTCAGTTCCTCTTTTTATCTTCGCAGTTTTCTTACGTTTTGTTTACGAAAAAAATAATTGCTCTTCGTTCTCTCATCTGCCTTTTTGTTTATCCTCTTTCGTTTGTAATCTGTTTTTCTCTCAATGTCTTCACCTTTTTTTCTGCCTTTCGCTTTATTCATTTATCTATTTATCTATATTTCAAGATGTTTTTTTCTCTGATTACCCAAATATCGTTCTTGGTTTTGAATTTTCTTGTCTTGTCCTCTTATGTCTCTACTTATTTATCTACCTTATTTTTGTTTTCTTTTTTAATGTTATGTTTTAAGCTTTTTTTTTCTCCTCTTCTCGTTCTCAATTTCTGTATTTCTTGTACCTTATTCTTTAAGCTTTTAATTCTTCTTTGTATGCTCCTTTTGTCTAATTTTCTAACAAAGTTATGTTTTCAGTTCCCTTTATTCCTTTTCTTACCATGAAATCGCTCTCGACTTACTTTACGTCACAGGAGAAATAGATTGCAAATTAGCAGAACACGAAGACATAAGAAGTTTGTTTTTTTACATCAGCAAACAAAGGTAATCAAGACTTTTCTCAACCATCAATTATGTACTGATGCTTTTCAGACCTTAATTACTGAGACTAGTTCCGTGACATTTTAGGTAAATCCAATAAAAAAAAAAATCCTTCACACGTAAATGATTAGACTGATAATTAAATAAAACAAATAAAAAAGTGTAGATTGAGAGAGAGAGAGAGAGAGAGAGAGAGAGAGAGAGAGAGAGAGAGAGAGAGAGAGAGAGAGAGAGAGAGAGAGAGAGAGAGAGAGAGAGAGAGAGAGAGAGAGAGAATATTATCCTTTATTCTCGTCTGGGATTAAATATCAGAACTACACAGGATTCAGGAAGTAGTTTGACACTTAGACCCAAAAACAAAAGATAATTGGCTTCTTTAGAACCTCAGATTAACTTAGAGCAACGAAATTAATGAAACGTGCAACATCTCTCCAGAGAATTTGTTTAATTAGAAGAGCTATTTTTTCCTCGTCCTTTAATGTATCGATTTATCTTATGAGCGGCTTTCATTCTTTTCTCATTTATTTTTCCTCTCTTCCTTTTATTGTTATTTCTTTTTTCTTCACTCTCTTTTCTTCTTTCGCTTTCATCATGCCCTTATTCATCGTCCTCATCCTCCTCCATCTTAGTCCTAATTGTCTCTTATTCCATTTCCACTTAAACATTTTTTTTATAATAATTGAAATATGTTCCTTACTTAAGAGAAAAACTACTGTACTTATGCAGAATATCAATCAAAATCCATAGTCGTGGTGCGAAGAAAATAACCTCATTAAACTTAAGAAAAAATAGTAATCATAATATCCTAAGCAAGATCAACCAGGGCGAGGTGTGTCTACTCAAAGGAGGAAAGTACAGAGTGATACACCTGATTGAGGAATATAGGGCAAATATGGTAAACTGGGAGCGTCAATGTGTCTTCCTTCCTCTTTACTTTTTGTCTCATATCTCTGCAACAAATGCTAAATGAGTCTTTACTTTAATTATTTTACAGTTTATTTTAATCTAAGTGAGGATGATGTTACGACCTGCCTCTGTGTGTGTGTGTGTGTGTGTGTGTGTGTGTGTGTGTGTGTGTGTGTGTGTGTTTTACAAGCCTGAATAATTGGTGGGGGTCGCCTGTGTGTGCTGTTTGTGACGCGGCGGTGTTGCTGGAGGGTGTAGGCAAAGGGTGATGTGAGCCTGAGGTCGCGCCACGTCCTCGTGTGAATGGGGAATGTTACAGGGGCGAGGGAGACTGAACGAGGCCGAAAGTGTGGCTTGTACGAGTGTCTATGTAATGAAGGAGTACGCAGCGCCCTCATACCTAACGGGGCGAGAAGGAAGGAGAGTCTTACAAGGCCGGGAAAAATAAAGCCATTATCCCAGTCAAAGAGAAATGTATTATACATTAACGAGGGAGGAGTGAGAGCAATGAAGAACCCTCGCCGCCGCTTACTTCACTTCTCCTGACGGGGTGACGCTGAAAAATACTGTGTAATCATATGTTGAGTTTTAAATGACGTATGTGTATAAGTGTTTATGTGTGTGTGTGTGTGTGTGTGTGTGTGTGTGTGTGTGTGTGTGTGTGTGTGTGTGTGTGTGTGTGTGTGTGTGTGTGTGTGTGTGTGTGTGTGTGTGTGTGTGTGTGTGTGTGTGTGTGTGTGTGTGTGTGTATGTGTGTGTGTGTGTGTGCTGGAGGGTTCGTGTGACCATTCCCTTCCATCCTGTCTTCGTGGTTAAAGTCTTACGAGCACCATCTCTGTTAGGAGTATAATTGATGTAACTCTTTACCACACTCTAGATTCATTTGGGGGAGCTTTTTCTCAAAGGTCAGTGTGTGCATTGGATTACTATTTCCTCACATCCTCATTTGTAACATTAACTTTGTGGGCTGTAATCAACAATAAAAAAGCTGAATCTGAACTTGAATTTCCGTCCATAAAAGGTAGCACCACAACACCCCAGGCACTGGAAGCAAACACCCTCAACGAACCTTCAGCTGAACATCAGAGGGGCACCACCATGACCCCGTCGGACAAAAATATACCCAAAAGATCACAAAAAACACTCAAAACTGCTCTGCTCAGCCATCCAATCAAGAAGTAAGGGCGCACGATCGACCCTAACGGCGCGCTTCTTACACACCCACCAACTTGAGGGCAACGCAGAGGTAGTAACCATGAATACAGCAGTAGGAGACATCACTGACATTGGGGGATACCATGAGCGTTCTTCCATCCCTCCGCCTCGTCTCATGTATCCTCTACCTTCACGATTGCTAGGAGGCAGTGCAGGGTGAAATATCTAGAGACAGGTAAATCATAACATGCTTTGAAGTGTCGGTTAGATAAGTGTATTTTTGTAAGAGGGAGGGACGATGATATGAATTTGTAGTTGCTTTGTAGCTCTACTAATATAAGGAAGTTTGGCGATTACAGTTAGTAGCGTGTGTGTGTGTGTGTGTGTGTGTGTGTGTGTGTGTGTGTGTGTGTGTGTGTGTGTGTGTGTGTGTGTGTGTGTTCGTGCATGTGTGTGCGCACGCTTTCGTATTTATGTATATTCACGCCTTTTACAAATAACAAAAGTTTTGGGCGAAGATTTTTATTTTGGCAATCCCTCCCTCCCTCCCTCCCTCTTCCCCTCCCCCCCTTGGACACTTTTATCACGAAAAAATATTGCGCAATAACTATGAACTTTCTTGTATTATTTAACTTTTACAAGTAGAAATTGCCCATTTAGTGAAATTAGGATGCGTTTATCCTGCAATTTTTTTTTCCATTACTTCTCGCCAGGAAACTTTTGTCTCCTGCTCGTGTTTTCCCAAGCAGGGTAAGGGTGACCGCCTCGAGGGGGGGACGAGGAAAGGAAGGGAGAGGAAGGAAAAGTGAGGAGCGGAACAGAAACTCGGATGAGGGAGGAAGAGATAAGAAAGAATGAATAACTTGAAATTAGAGGAAGCTGGATGAAAGGGAGGAGAGAGAAGAGTGGAAGTAAAGGAGGAAACAGAACGTTGATTGAGGGAGGAAGGGATGAGAAGGGATGAAGAATGTGAATTGAAAAGAAAAAATGATTAAAAAGCAAAAGATACATAAGAAAAATGAAAGGCAAAAAGAACAAGAGAGGGAATGGATGAAAGCGAAAAGGATCAATGAATACAAAAGAAGTTGTGGATAAAGATACTAAAATCAAAGATAAGTAAGAAAACATGAAATAAAAAAGAGGAACAGAGGAAGCAATAGAAGGAGAGAGCGAAAAGGATTAAAATAAAACCAGCTCAAGATACAGATTAAAAAAAAAAAAGATGAATGACAACAAAAAGACGAAACAGAAATTTAAAAAAAGAACAAAAACACTCCCAAACATAAATAAAGAAGCCTAAAAACAAAAAAAATGCAACACCCATCTATTCCCCTCTCTCTCTCTCTCTCTCTCTCTCTCTCTCCATCCAAGCATCACAACATCCCAGCACCACAGGATCACCCCGCCTCCACACAGCCTCCCAGCTAACCCAACATGCAGAGTCCTTCCCCGCTTGGCTAGAACACACCTCTTCCCTCGGAGGAATCGCAGGGAGAGTCGAGGTGTGGAGAGAAGGCAGCGGAGTGAGGGATCTGTGCCTCAAAGTGTACAGAAGGATGATGGTAGAGAGAGAGAGAGAGAGAGAGAGAGAGAGAGAGAGAGAGAGAGAGAGAGAAGGGTTGGGTGGTTGGAAACGGCAGAATTTGCAGGCGTTTGGTGCGAGGATAGTTTAGGAGGAATGGTGTAATCCACGACATAGGAATAAGGATCAGCAGCGGCATTGGGAGAAATGTATAGATGCCTAGAGTGTTGTGTGTGTGTGTGTGTGTGTGTGTGTGTGTGTGTGTGTGTGTGTGTGTGTGTGTGTGTGTGTGTGTGTGTGTGAGTGTGTGAGTAGAAGAGAATGGGAAAAGAAACCCAATTACTACTTACATCAACAGATGCAAAAAAAAAAGTGAGAAAATCATATAGAAAAAGAGAAGAGACGTGAACACAAGGACGGACAAGGGACAGAATGAAACAGACGCACGAAGCAAGCAAGCAAGCAAATAAGCAGGAAGGGAAGCAAGCACTCCCAGCGAGCCGTCAAGCAACGCCACCCAGCCTCTGTTCACTCCTCATCTCCGCCAGGCCTCGCCACAACACAGCCTTACTCGAGCAGCGTCGAGAAACCCAATAATAGTTTTATTGGCTCAATCCCGGCGGTGTGTGTGTCTACGCGGCGTCGGTGGCCCTGCCTGAAGCTGTGCAGGATTCAGGGGTGTCGCCCGCTGAACACCACTAGGGTCAGGTACCTACTCGCCCACGAAGCCGTAACAGGTGCCTCAGAAATTCCAGATCCTCCTCCAACACTCTGTATTTTGGAACCCTCAAGAATTATCCTCGCTTCAAGTCTAGACGGCCGAGCATGCAGCCACACAGCCTCCGGACCCTACCAGAGCTGAACAGAGTAGAGCAGATCAGACTCATGCAGGTGATGCCACGCAAGACGAGAGTAAAACGTTCTTAGCCTTAAAGTTTATTTCATTCTCTAGTGTTTGCTTAGTTTCTTTTAGCTAATTTCTTTGTTGCTTGGTAAAAAAGAGTTTGTGGTTCTTGGGGAAAGGTTTCGATGCTGTATGAATGGTTATAATGAATATCTTTTTCTTGTTTTCTTGTGTGATTCGTGGTTTCCATACACACAAAACAGGTTCAGATTCCCATAATAGACTACTTAAGATATAGAGAATATAAAAACATATGCAAATATAGAAAAGCGAAACATATTGACAAATCTACTCACTCACTCACTCATTCCATCACTCATCCTTACACACACGTCCACCCACCCATTAACTTACTGACCATCCACACGCCAACCCATCAACCCACCTACCTACCGTCCTACCATCCAGCAAACTACACGCTCACCCACCCACCCACCCACCCACCCCACACACAAGTGCACATACGCAAACATACGTACGCATGAACGTACACACGCGCGTGGGAATGCAAGCGTGGAAGGACGTAAGGATGCACGCGAGCATGCATGGGCGCATACATACATGAAGGTACTTATTCACCCGCGGCCGGCTGCGTGCACAAACACACACGTACGCACGCAAAGGCACGCGCAGGCCTCGCTAGCACGCATGCACGCACGCACACACACACACACACACACACACACACACACACACACACACACACACACACACACACACACACACACACACACACACACGATCACTACGCACCGTGACACATGCAAGGAGTAAGAGTAGGAAGAAGAAGAGGAGGAGGAGCATCTCTAATAAGGTCGCTCACGGTGATGGACGAGACGTGACAGACTGCGAGGACGAAGGAGGAAGACAAGAAGACATGATAAAGAGGACAAATTTTTGTGTCCAGACAAGAACACTGATAAGATGGACGAGGGAGGAGGGAGATGATAACTTGCAGGCGAGGAAGAAGGAGCAGGAGAAGAACCGGAGGAAGAAGAGGACAAGAAGAGCCGGAGAAGGAGGAGGAAGGGGAGGAGAAGGAGGAGGAGGAAGAGGAGGAGGAGGAGAAGAAGGAGGAGGAGGAGGAACATCCGGAGTCGAGCATCAGGGGAAAGCGGCGTCACTTCCTCCGGACAGGACCCGGCATCCGTGATCCTGACGGAAGCAGGTGAGAAGAAGAGGAGGAGGAGTAGGAGGAGGAAGAGGAGGAGAGGAGGAGGAAGGGGAGAAGGAGGAGGAGGAGGAGGAGGAGGAGGAGGAGGAGGAGGAGGAGGAAAGAGAGAATGAAAGGGAAGGTGCTGGAGGATGAGAGAGAGAGAGAGAGAGAGAGAGAGAGAGAGAGAGAGAGAGAGAGAGAGAGAGAGAGAGAGAGAGAGAGAGAGAGAGAGAGAGAGAGAGAGAGAGAGAGAGAAAAGATAGGAGAAAAATAATGATAGGAGAATAATAAAATAGGAAGAAGGAAGGAAAGGAAAAGAGACGAAAAGGAGAAAATACTGAAAAAAAACTATAAAGAAACAGAACAAAAAACTCAATAATAGATGAAAAACAAAGAAAATAAAAAAAATAAATGGAAAACGACAGAGAAAAGACCAACGAAATGAGAGAGAGAGAGAGAGAGAGAGAGAGAGAGAGAGAGAGAGAGAGAGAGAGAGAGAGAGAGAGAGAGAGAGAGAGAGAGAGAGAGAGAGAGAGACGCAGACAGAAACTAGCAAAAGGAATAGTGGCAAAAGAAAAAAAGAAAGAAAAAAAAGTGATATAGAAAGAGAGAAGTAGTGAGAAAGGGCGAGAAAGAGAGAGAGCAAAAGAGGAGAAACTGAATTATGAACAAGATGGGAGGGTGATGGAGTGAAATTAAATGAGGGAACCCATCGAGTAATGAAGGATAAATGAGGATAAATTACAAGGGGACGTAATGAAGGAGAAGGGAGGGAAGGAGGGACAGACAGGGATAAGGAGGGAAGAAGGGAGAGGAAGCAGAGGATGTAGAGTATGCAAGTTCCATTAATTATAACTTGTCACGGCTCACACAAGACCATAATTATATTTTTTCTCTCTACTGCCTAACCTGATCTCTCTCTCTCTCTCTCTCTCTCTCTCTCTCTCTCTCTCTCTCTCTCGTTCTGTTAGATACTGAAAGAGTGAAAATGGAAGAAAAATTGGAGATATGCAGCTTCTTGTTTTACACACACACACACACACACACACACACACACACACACACACACACACACACACACATAGGTAAGATACAATCACGTGATTCCTGGCAAAGGTTAGTGACGAGGAGGAGGAGGAGGAGGAAGAGGAGGAAGAGGAGGAGGAGGAGGAGGAGGAGGAGGAAGGAGAAGAGCAGAAGGAGGAAGTGTATATTTTGGTAAGTACTGTCAATTACTTCGCCTTTCGCAACTATCTTTTATTACCATCATTGCTACGACCACCACCACCACCATCACCACCACTACCACTACCACCACCACCACCACCACCACACAATCATTACTGATACACAAATAACTAAAAATTCTTGCGTTCCATTTAACTCAACACTGTATGGTAGGGATCTCTGAGTTACCACCACCACCACCACCACCACCACCAAAGTAGAGGGTCAGAAGCAGCTCCCAAAACGACATCTGGGAGGCGAGGCGTGAGGTGGAGAGGGAGGGAGGCAGGGAGAAGGAGGAGGAGGAGGAGGCAGGGAGGAGGAGGCAGGGAAGAGGAGGAGGAAGAAGGTAAGGAGGAGAGGTGGGTGGGGGAGTGTGACAGACTGCCATGAGAGAAAAAGAGGAGAAGGAGGAGGAGGAGGAGGAGGAAAGGAGGAAAGAGTGACTACTGTTTGTAAGGAGAACTAATAGAGAAGTTGAAGAATAAAATAAATGAGGACGATATGATAATAATTGCATGGAGAGAGAGAGAGAGAGAGAGAGAGAGAGAGAGAGAGAGAGAGAGAGAGAGAGAGAGAAGGGAACACCTGGATAGTTACCCTAATCTTTAAAGCCCACTAAAGAAAAAAAATTAAAGGTACCACATCCCATACACCACCACCACCATCACCACCACCACCATCACCACCACCACCACCAGCCAGCAACTACCCACTTCTTGCAATGTAATTTCCCCGTTTGGCATTAAGAGAAGCTTCCGGTGGTGCGCTCGGAAGGAAATCGGCAAGATAGGAGTATTTTCCGTTACGTGGCGCCAAGTAAGTAACTGAGGGAAGGTGGGTGGGAGGAGGACCGACAAGTGGTAAGCGGACTATTGCATGAGGAAGATAAGGACGAGTAAGAATAGTTATCAGTTCTGTGTGTGTGTGTGTGTGTGTGTGTGTGTGTGTGTGTGTGTGTGTGTGTGTGTGTGTGTGTGTGAGTGTGTGTGTGTGTGTTTCACTGTTTGATCTGCTGCAGTCTCTGACGTGTGTGTGTGTGTGTGTGTGTGTGTGTGTGTGTGTGTGTGTGTGTGTGTGTGTGTGTGTATGTGTTTGTGTGAATATAAACTTTGTGATAAGAAACATCTGTGTGTGTGTGTGTGTGTGTGTGTGTGTGTGTGTGTGTGTGTGTGTGTGTGTGTGTGTGTGTGTGTGTGTGTGTGTGTGTGTGTGTGTGTGTGTGTGTGTGTGTGTGTGTGTGTGTGTGTGTGTGTGTGTGTGTGTGTGTGTGTGTGTGTGTGTGTGTGTGTGTGTAAACCAGTTTCTATATCAAAGGTATAAAGGATGTACTGTGATGTGAAGACAGTCTATAAAACCAACTTGGAACGCGATAAAGCAAAGTTTAAAGAACAAAGTTTTAAGACACAAATGGACAGAAAAACACCGAGACAAACAGACATACACTTAGCAGAACCACGATAATCATTCTTACCATTCTTATTTTCGTCCGAGAAATGGTGCAGGTCCCCCATCCCTCCCACACCCACCCACACACACACACACACACACACACACAGATGTCTCGTATCACACACCTTATATGTAATTCATTTTCGTAAAAAAATAAACTATGATAAATAACTGAAATTACATTGAACACCATTTCCGAAAAGAGAGAGAGAGAGAGAGAGACGACCCACGAATATATCCAGTAATATAAGAAAAATATCAAGAAAAATGTATAATAAAGATTTCAAACACGTACGAATAACCTTCACTTTCTATTCACCCAATTAACATTTAACTAGAAAAAAAAAACTCATGACAAGAACAGAAAGTCGATAAGAAACAAAACCTTTCTTTATTTTCCCTAATTTTCTCATGCATCTTTTCATCCCACCACCTTTTCTCTCTCTTTCTTTTTCTCTCTCTCTCTCTCTCTCTCTCTCTCTCTCTCTCTCTCTCTCTCTCTCTACCTCCCTCCTCAAAACTTTAACGTAATCACAAAAAGACACGAGCGAAGTGAGAAAGAGATGGCGTGTGCTCATAATTCCCTTATCTAAAGACAGGTTTGAATTATCGCGTCTTATCGGCGGTCGTCCACCCCCACACCTGGCCCGCAGCTGCTGGAGTGTCGTGACCCCAGCCGTAGGGAGGGAAGAGCGCCTGCGGAGGAGACACCTTGGGAGCTACCGAGACCACAGGAGCCACGCAGGGGAGGAGATAGGAAGGGATAGGGATGGGAAGGGAGTGGGCATGATCCAGGACCGTAAAGTGTTGGAGTTAGGGTGGCATGACGGGGAGTGGATGGAGAGGTGAGGAAGATCAGAGAGGGAGATGGAAGATAGTAAGGTAAGGTTAGGAGAGAGAGAGAGAGAGAGAGAGAGAGAGAGAGAGAGAGAGAGAGAGAGAGAGAGAGAGAGAGAGAGAGAGAGAGAGAGAGAGAGAGAGAGAGAGAGAGAGAGAGAGAACCTTATAAACTTTACAACACAAAAACACTGCAATTAATATAAACATCACGCAACATTTAGAGAAAAAAAACACTAGAATGAGTTGAAATGATAAAACGAGGAAAAACAAAAGAAAAACACATCAAAGAAAATAATAGCGACGTATGATTGTAACCAGTCTATAAAAGAAAAAAAAATATGAAAACCAAAAGATGAAGAGGAAAAATACAAACGCACAACCGAATCACGTCACAAACCATAAGAATCAGCACATCCCTTAGATCCATCCAGTAACTTGTCAAGGAAGCCCAACACATCCCAGAAGCTACTATAAATCCACCTCTTTCACACCTCTCACGTAGATGACAGCCGCTTCCTTCCTGCAGATCTTGCCAGTCACTCCCTGCATCATCACAGCTCAATTAAGCCTGTGTTTTGTCATGCACACTTTCCTCGCCACGCTCAACACCTGGATAATGGAAAGATGATGCTAGGACGCTGTGAATGAAGTCTTGGTGAGGGTGAGATAAGATGCGTTGTGGTTTTCGTGCTAAAGTCCCTTATTTATTAACGCTTTACCTTCTCATTACGACTGTTTTATAAGGTTACAGAGATGATTAGCCACTTTGTAATAGATATTTCTCCTTTTAATAACGTACAAATATTGTTGATTTATCAATATATCAGTAAAAATATCCTTTAGAATCTATACAGCTTTAAAGAGTCTTTTTAAGCAGTGTGTGTGTGTTTTGGAATATAGTTCTAAGGTTCCATTAGTAATAGCGCTGTTGTCGCATTATATCTCATGTTTCTTAGCACACACATATATTGACGGATCTGGTTCACCTAAGTGCTTAATGGGGAGTGTTCGATCCTTTCCTTCTTGTCACTTCTTCTCTTCTTTATGATAGTTCTCCTTTTCTGCTCTACTTTATAATATTTGGATACTTTTTTGTAAATTTTCCTCTGACTTGTGATCACTTTTTTCTTTTAAGATCACTTTCCTTTTTTTTTTTTATATTTACTTATTTTTTTCTCTTCATCTCTCCTATAAAGATTTTATTTTCATTTATTACTTTCTTCCGTCCTCCTTTTCGGATACATATCAAACATTCCCGTCTTTCTTCTACAATTCATATTTTTTTCTCCCACTCAAGACATCAGTACCGTCATTCCTATCCTCTCACCACCCCACCTTTCCTTGTAGCAGCAACAGAGACACACAGAGGCACAGAGGCACAGGACACTACCCAAACAAACAGGCCTGTAACTAACACCACCGCCTATAGACCATTGGAACCTAGAGAGTGACATAAAAGGCTGAAACAAAATCCTCAGGTAAGAAGGGTGACAGGGAGAGACTGTGAAGCCAGGTAGCCGCAG
Organism: Portunus trituberculatus; assembly: GCF_017591435.1. NCBI lineage: Eukaryota > Metazoa > Arthropoda > Malacostraca > Decapoda > Portunidae > Portunus > Portunus trituberculatus. The sequence goes on from NC_059293.1 coordinate 13,521,345, forward strand.
GGAGGGTCCACGTGGGCTGAGTCTCGGTGGGCAGTGCAAAAACAGATCAACGGGTTCATTTCGTGCGAGGAGCAACAGAAGGGGGTGAAAGAACAACATATACACATACATCAGCCGTGGTACAGTGAGAATCCCGCGCGAGTGAGCCGTTCTCGTAGCATAATAGTGTTTCTTTGGGTCTTATTGCCTTTGTTCTCGTGTTGTAGGTTCTCCCTCTTGTTTCTTTCAGGTTCCCGGCAGGCCCCATTGTCTCACCTCCGTTCCTCTTTGGCAAATATGTTAGGGGGAGGACCAGACGCAGCCCACCCGGTGTCCTCGTGTCCAAGCCGCTACTCCTCGCATTGTCCTCGCCTGATACTATTTATTTCCTCCGCTCATTAACACTCCGCAGGGAAAAAAAGGTTAGATTCAGATCCCCTTCTTAGTCGGTCAATAGCATTCAATCCTTTCCACGTGCATTCAGATTCCTTTTCTTAATTCTGTGTCTGTGTTCGTGTATGTGTTACTTTTTTTCCCTAAGGGTGTTGGGTTTCCTAATTAGAGGATGTTTAGGGAATATAATAGCGATAAGGGGAGGTATTAGTGTCCATTAATAAATATAGAGTAGAAAAGCGGTGGTCATTTCGTAAGCCACATACTGTTAAAGTGACGTGTGTGTGTGTGTGTGTGTGTGTGTGTGTGTGTGTGTGTGTGTGTGTGTGTGTGTGTGTGTGTGTGTGTGTGTGTGTGTGTGTGTGTCTGTGTGTGATTACGTAGAGATACTTGAGTTTTAAGTAATTCTGCTAGTCAATTACTTTCTCTCTCTCTCTCTCTCTCTCTCTCTCTCTCTCTCTCTCTCTCTCTCTTAGATAACACACTCCGAAGAACAAAGAAAACAAGACGCCCCTGTTTGGCTTTATCTGGCCCATTGTCACCTGCCTCGCCTGCCCCGGGTGGTTACTTCCGTAGACTTATCCACAGACTGATCAATAATTCAGACTCCATTTTTTTGCATGAATCAGCATCGAAGGGAAACTGATGAAGAGTACTACTATATTGGTTAGCTTCGATTCTATTTTGTTTTCTTGTTTATATTTTACATCTATTTACTTATCTGCTGGTTTGTTTACTTATTATTTATTGGGTATGTATTTATTGTTATTGTTATTGTTATTATTATTATTATTATTATTATTATTATTATTATTATTATTATTATTATTATTATTATCATTATCATTGTATGTGATGAAATGAGAAAAAAAAAGGTAAATAAACCTGTTGCAAAGAGAGAAGAGAGAGAGAGAGAGAGAGAGAGAGAGAGAGAGAGAGAGAGAGAGAGAGAGAGAGAGAGAGAGAGAGAGAGAGAGAGAGAGAAGATACCCATCCACACACACACACACACACACACACACACACACACACACACACACACACACACACACACACACACACACACACACACACACACACACACACACACACACACACACACACACACACACACACACACACACACACACACACACACACACAGAGAAAGACAAAGAGAAAGAAAAGAAGAGACAAGCAGACGGAAACGCAGTAACACGCAGACAAACAGACAAACAGACAGACAGGAACAGGGAAAGGAGATCAGAAGAGACAGTGTCAGGGAGATGATAGGGGGGAAGAAGATCGGGTGATGGGGCGGCTGGAGATGAGTTTCGCCCCCTTGCAGACGCCAAGATAGGGCAGGGGAGGAGCACGCCCCCTGAAACTGTACACCCACGCCCGGAAATCAGAGCTGGAAGGGCGTGAGTGTGGGTGGTGGTGGTGGTGGTGGTGGTGGTGGTGATGGTGGTGGTAGTGGTGGTGGTGGTGGTGGTGTGAGATTTGAGATGGACACACAAGGACACTTAATTTAATAACTATTACAGTCGTTATTACTTTAACTCTTTCACTGCCATTTAATCTTTAACGTGATTAGAGATAACTTTTAAATTAATTGTTTTTATGCACAAGTGTCTTAGAGTATGTAGTGATGTAGCATAACAATGATTAGAGTAACTCCTTCAGTGCTAAGACGCGTTTCCATATTCATTCTGCTTACTATTTGGTGATTTTATACAGCTTCAGACACTCATGGGGGGAATTAAAATAGTGAAGACTGTGGCCATTAATCTTCTGACCTTCCTAGACTCTTTTTGATATAAGTGAAATGGTCTAATCGTACACAAATCTCAAGGTAAAAATGCATCCCAGTACTGAAGGAGTTAACATTACATTCTTTCTTTCTCTTTATATCCATACAAACGATAAATTACAATATTCGAAAGTCTAAATGTTGATAATAGAACCCCCACAGCTGTCAAAGGGTTAACTATCCATCAATTCAAGGTGGGCACAGAAAAGCTTATAATATCTGTTTTAACTATTAGAATTGGTGTGATTCTTCTATTGCTACTATTGTTATTATATGTTGACCTCTT
>NC_059293.1:13528794-13533794 GCF_017591435.1 Portunus trituberculatus
CGAGGCGTCACATTCACACACTCACGGCGCCACTAATCACGCTGACAACTTAAAGGCCACGTCAAGGAGTCAACTATTTATCAGAAACCCAACCTGGCGCCGGAAAAATGCACCCCTACCATAGATTCCGAACCTCCCGCGGCAGCCCTCGTGTGAAATTGAGAGGTAAAGGCGAATACTGGCCGTGTGTGTGTGTGTGTGTGTGTGTGTGTGTGTGTGTGTGTGTGTGTGTGTGTGTGTGTGTGGTTGCCAGTTTTGTGTCCGTTCACTATCTCAAGGTCGGGAAACGCCAAGATTATGGACTCCTGACGCCGGTAAGTGTGTTTATGTCCTTTTGGTTTAATTACTGATAACACACGAACGGGGTCATATGTGGCGCTATATTGAGCATCATAAAGACAGGCATTAACTCTAGTATTATCATATTGTCCTTGCTATTGCTACTACTACTTCTAATACTACTACTACTACTACTACTACTACTACTACTACTACTACTACTACTACTACTACTACTAAGCTTACTTTTTTCACGAATTTCAACGCAGAGACTTAGTGTATATTACTCATTTATCAACTAACCTCCTCCTCTTCCTCCTCGTCCTCCTCCTCCTCCTCTTTTTCCTTCTCCTCCTCCTCCTCCTCCTCCTCCTCCTCTTCTTCTCCTCCTCCTCTTCCTCCAGCTCCCATGACCTGTCCACCTTAAAACTCCCTTCATGGACCTTTAAAAATTTGAACCAAGTAAGAAGGACTCAACCCACACGGCAACTCACGTGACTCCGCAAGGGACGTAGCTGCCTCTTGCCCTCTTTTTTTTCTCCACTTTTTTTTTTGTAACTATTTGAATTTGTATGACTTTTTTGTGTCCCTTTTTTTATTGTATTTTTTTTTCATGGTGGTGGTGGTGGTGGTGGTGGTGGTGGTGGTTGCTGAAGTTAGTAAGAGCAACATACGCTACTGTCATAACTGTTTCATGTACTCTCTCTCTCTCTCTCTCTCTCTCTCTCTCTCTCTCTCTCTCTCTCTCTCATTTACTTTAATCATCATTTTTTACACACCACCTTTTTTTCTTCCCACGTGGTTGACTTAATCAATCTTGACCTTTGCCTGTACCTTAATTTTTCTTCCTTACCTGGTCGCTACCTTTTCCATCTCTCGAGCCTCACCGTTCCCGCCTCTTCCCTTCCTGTTGCCTTCCCTCTCACCCTCCCTTTTTCCCCTCCTCCTCCTCCTCTTCCTCCTCCTTCTCCTCCTTCTTCCAGGTATTTCCCTCTCCTTCCTTCCTTTTCTCTTTCTCCCTTTCTCTCCTTTTTTTTTCTCTCTTACTTGGTCCTTTCCATCTTTCTTTTCCTCACCTTCTACCTCCGTGTCCCTCCTTCCTTTCCTTTCAGACCTTCCTGCATGCCTGCTCTCTCTCTCTCTCTCTCTCTCTCTCTCTCTCTCTCTCTCTCTCTCTCTCTCTCTCTCTCTCTCGATGAATTTCCCCCAACCGCCACCCTATTCAAGAGATTTAAACTTTCTTAAGAGTTCAGAAGAGGGAGAAAGGAGGGACGGAGGGAAGGAGGGAAGGTGGAGAATAGAGGGGGAGGGAGATGAGGGAGATGAGGGAGATAGCGGGGAATAATGGATAATGGCAGAGACACGGCGATCAACGCTCAGACCTGCATAGGATGACTGGGATGGGAGTAATTGGTTGTTGGTCGATGGATGAAGAAGAATACGAGGAGGAGGAGGAGGAGGAGGAGGAGGAGGAGGAGGAGGAGGAGGATAAGGGATAAAAAAAGAGAGAAAGGGAGGAAAGACATGACAAGTGGGACACAATAGGCAGGACTTGTGTTATTTACATCGTCTGGAAAAAGGAGAGAATCGCAGGACTGACACTTAAGGACACGTGCTGCTTGTGGCCATTGAGACGCTGTTTCCTGGAGTCTGTATGCCACTAAGTCCCCTCCCTGAGTACCTCCCCTTAATCTCTCCAAGCTTCCCCTCCTCCTTCTCCTGTCTCCGTTGTCAGGAAGAAACGGAAGGGAGGTACAGACAAGTAAAACAAATTATCGAGTTATCTCAGTTATCAAGTCAAGTACGATTGGTGAAAGAACGATTACTATTTGCTGAATGTCTCCCTCAGTTCCTTTCTCTTTCTCTCCTTCTGTTTTTCACTTGTGTTTACTTACATGTTGTTTGAATGTTGGAGGGTTTTTTGTGTGCGAAGATATTGTGTGTTGTGGTTGTCTGAATGTTGTGTTTGAGTGTAAAAAGGTTAGTCAAGAACATGTTAAGTGTGTTATGCGGTTAGGTGATCTAGTCAGATTATTGTGTCTTTAGAGATTACTGAAGGAAACTTTATGGCTATTAAATAAGTGAACTCTACTACAATATCAACGTTTATAGAAGCCCCCATGAAAAGTAGATACATAATGACACACGAACATACACAACTACAAATGTACCTAAGGAAGAAAGCAGAACTTCTGAGAATCTCAACACTGTAGTAAGTCAGTGGCAAACAATAACAACTTCACACCACTACAAGAAACATCTACATCTTAATCACTCCTTCACGAAGCCCTAACGACACGTGTAACCTGCGGAGGACTGGACGGGTGTGGCAGGGCAGGACGCTTCCCTCGCTTCCTCACCCATAGATAAACATTGTAATCAACTCTCAGGGGAACAAAAATGCGGTGAGAAAGAGGCATATGGATTTTTTAATATCTTTAGAGAGCGTACACGAGCTTGCCTTTGAGAGGTACTCGAGGGAGGCATAATTAAGGACATAAGACACGAGAGAGAGAGAGAGAGAGAGAGAGAGAGAGAGAGAGAGAGAGAGAGAGAGAGAGAGAAAGGGGTGAGAGGACGGACCGCAAAAGAAAGAAGCATGAAGTCAAACGGTTGAATTTCACTAACTACACAGCTAGGAAAACAACAACAACAAAAAAAGGTAAATACAAACAAAACACAGAATAACACAAAGAATACAAAAATGACACAAACATCGCACCAAAAGTCAAAAGGCAACCAGGTGAAGAAGGTGAAGAAGAAGTAGCAGGAGAAGGAGAAGGAGCAGGAGGAGGAGGAGGAGGAGATGAAGAAAGAGGAGGAGGCGACACTATCTTCAGTAAACGAAGCGGATAATGGGAGATGGAGACTTCCAGGAACACCAGTGAGAGGGTAAAGAAAGAGCCGGGGAGCAGCAGGGAGAGTGGAGAGCGCTTGACGTTCTCGTGGGGCGGACACGCTAAAAATGTAGCTTCTTTTTCCCTTCAGTGGTAATGAGTATCTCAGCGTCGACGCCACTACCACCTTGGTACGGCGGAGGCCAGCGAAGAAAGGCCGGAGAGAAAGAGTGCCTGGCGAGAAGACGAGGCGACAGATTGATCAGAAGTATGTATATAAAAGAAGGAGGAAAATAACAAGGCAAAAAGAAATATATCAAAAGGAGCATGTATATGATAAAAAGAGTAAAAGGAAAATAAGAGTGAAGGGTGGAGATTGATTATAAGGGATGTGTGTGTGTGTGTGTGTGTGTGTGTGTGTGTGTGTGTGTGTGCAAGAAGTAAGGAAAGAAAATGGGAACAAAGAAGATAGATATTGATCACAACGAGTATATAAATAAGAAAATGAGAGGAGGAAAATAAATACTTCTTGGAGAAGAGACGAGGAGGTAAAATTCATCAGACAGAGACGGTATCTAGGAAAAAAGAACAAAAATATAAGAATTAAGGTAAAGATAAAAGATAAAGAGGAGAAAAGAGCTTAAAATGATAACACAAAGAGAAGGGAATCTATTATAAAGAGTATGCGGCAAAAAAGAGACTAAAAAGAAGGGAAAAGAATGAAAATGAAAGAAAAAAATCATGCCTTCTTCGTGTTTTCCTAAGAGTGGATGAAGCAATAGTATGTATAAGAAATAAAAAAAAAGCTGAGAAAATAAACGGAACAGTTAAGAAGATAAGATGAAACGCGGAAACACTGCAAATAAAAAAAAAAAAAGAAATAAAGAAGAAATAAGAGGAAAAAGACAAAAAAAAAGGAGAAAGTACTAATAAAAGAAGGCTTAGTGTGAGGAGGGAAAGACGATAAAGGAATGAGAGAGAGAGAGAGAGAGAGAGAGAGAGAGAGAGAGAGAGAGAGAGAGAGAGAGAGAGAGAGAGAGAGAGAGAGAGAGAGAGAGAGAGAGAGAGAGAGAGAGAGACAAAGACAAGAAACGATAGAAAGAAAGGAGAAATGAACTAACGAAGAAGAAACGAAAGAAAAGAAAAGAAAAAGAAGAAAGAGAGGAATAGGTACATCACAAAACACCAATAAAAACTGCGAATGAGAGAAAAATGATAAAGAAATAAATGAAGAAACAAACAAACATTGAAATCGTGGGATAAGAAGGAACGAAAGACAAAAAAGAAAACGGAAGAGAGGACTCGAGGTAGCAGCTGTACGGATGAGGAAGCACAGGAACGTGATCAGGCACCCGAGTAACAATGCCACGCCTAAGATGGTGCCACTGAACCCTACTGTAGACCCAACAACTGTCCCCACCACCACCACCACCACCACCACCACCTCGACGCTCATTTAAGTGTCCGTCTTGTGGCCTTGTTAATCCTGTCTTCTAGATGAGGAGGCGCCGGAGGGGAATAGCCAGATTCTCTCCCTCGACAGTGTTATCCTTGAGTGTTGAAAAATGTCACTCCTTCTTAGTAATCCAGCCTAATGACAAAGAGCAACAGCCGGGTACTATCTTCCTCTTCCTGATCCTGCCTCCTCCTTTTCCTCCTCCTCTTGCCTCCGCCTCTGAAGGGATATAACCCTCTCAAATAGCAACTGAATTACCGGCAACTTTTTCTCGCTTACCTAAAGAACTTCGGCCGGGAAAATAAAAATTACCATCATACTTATGCCACATGAAAAGGAGGCTGCCATAACCTTCCCATAACCTCTTCTCTCTTCTCTTTCCTTCACCACCGTCCTTTTCTTCCTGTCCTTCACCGGAGAGGTAGAGA
>NC_059293.1:13536294-13538794 GCF_017591435.1 Portunus trituberculatus
TTCTCTCTCTCTCTCTCTCTCTCTCTCTCTCTCTCTCTCTCTCTCTCTCTCTCTCTCTCTACTGATTACTCATCTTGCCCCTTTCTTATACTTCCTTCTTTCTTCTTATTGTCCGCACTATTAATTTGTAAAGAGAAACACGTCTTTCCCATCGCTTTTCTTTAACCACTCTAATTATCCCTCCTCCTCCTCCTCCTCCTCCTCCTCCTCCTCCTCCTTCTCCTCCTGTAGGGTGACCGTCTTGTTATTATGCATCACCTCCTCGAGACCAAGACACTTTAAATGACCGAATGAATGTGTTGACGGTTACACGGAAGGAGGAGGAGGAGGAGGAGAAGGAGGAGGAGGAGGAGGAGGAAGAGGAGGAGAAGGAGGAGGCTACTGGTGGCAAAGATGCTAAAGAGGTGGTATATAATGTGAAGTAAAGGAATAAAGGGAAGAATAAGGCGAGTGATAGTGATAAATTATTTGTTGTGTATTTTTTATTTTTTTATGTATTGAATGAAGGGAAAATGTTTTAGTGTCGGGGGAAGAGAGAGAGAGAGAGAGAGAGAGAGAGAGAGAGAGAGAGAGAGAGAGAGAGAGAGAGAGAGAGAGAGAGAGAGAGACTCGGGATGCTTTAGTTTGTTGGTAAATATTGACTCTTTAACCATCTAATTTATTATGTGCTTTCAATCAAACACCACCACCAGCACTACTACCACTACCACCACCATCACTACCACTACCACCACCACAAGAACAACCATAAGGACGAAAAAAAAAAACACATAAAAACTCCAGGAAATTATGTTTAAGGTGAATATTTTTCCTAATTCCGGTAGCTAGACACAAATTTTAACCGTATATGGAAGCGAGGAGGAGGAAAAAGAGGGAGAACAGGAGACAGAGAAGAAACGAATAAGAACAAAGAATACAACAATTTAAAACCCTTCCATTATCTTTTTTTTCGTAATCTATCCTTCGTTTTTTTCTTCAGCTTCTACTGGTACTACTCCTTCAGATATCCTTTGGTTATCCTGAGGAAGCGAAGCACCACGCGCCCCGCTAACTTGTAGGCACGCGTCTTATGGCCCACGTGCTCCACAGGTCTGCCCGCGCCACATTTTCTCTCCTTTTCTTTGGGCGTTTTCTTTCAGGGTTTCCTCCTCCATTCTTGGTCGATGTGAAGATATGCCCGTGAAAGGAAGACGGTTACTGGCGGTGGGAGAGGAGAGAGCGGCTACCGACGGGACGCCCTCCTCTCTTCTCCTCTCCTCCCTCATCCCTTGATTCCTCCTTTATCCTCCTCCTCCTCTTCTTCTTTTCCTCATGGGTACTTCTTCTCTCTCTCTCTCTCTTTCTCCCTCTCTTTTTTCTTTTCTTCTTCTCTTTCTTGTCGTTTGTATAATTTCGTTTTTTTTCCTTTTGCTTCTTTCGTCTCTCTCTCTCTCTCTCTCTCTCTCTCTCTCTCTCTCTCTCTCTTAATTATCATCCTTCTTTCTCCTCTCTTTCCTCATTTTTCTTTTATCCCTGTTGTTCTTTATTCTATTTTTCCGAGCTCTATCTTTTCGCGTTCACCTCATTATTGTTTCCTTCCGCATCGCTGCACGAGACGCGTCAGTTTCTGGATGTTTAATTTAGTTTTCGCCTTGAGAAGAGAAGAAGAAAAGAAATCTGCAAATGAGTTAAAATAAATAACCGATTAACAATGTTCTTCCTATTATCTATTTTTGAACACTTTACACAATGAATATGTAATGATTGGAATTAGTGTTGGACTTGCAAACTATTCCTAAGTCATTTCTATACAGAGCAGAGAAGTTTAGGCTCTGATAGTAGGCTCAATGTTACAAGCAGAGATAACACAAACCAAGAAATAACACACGACATTGCAAGGCTTTCTCTTATGTGTGAAGGATAAGAAGCAGAGAAACGCACAAGAAAGAAGAATATTTTAGAATGAGGGAGAGAGAATGACTATCAATTGGCGACACAGGAACCAAGTTATATGAAGCAAGAGAGAAGAAATAGATTAGTGAAAGATGAGGAGGTTATGAGTGAAAAATGTCAGTGTATGCAGAGAGAGAGAGAGAGAGAGAGAGAGAGAGAGAAAGGATACTGAGAGAAGGAAAATAATGAAAGTATAAGAAATGTGTGAAAACCAGTGATTTGAAGATATGAGTAGGGGGTCCTGAGGAAGTTGTTGAGGGGCCTCTCTCTTTACTTCCCCATCAGCAGGACCTTCCCAAACCTAAGAGGGTCATCAGGGGGGGCCATTGTGCCGCCTCTCCACCCCTCCCTTCGATCTCATTCAATTCTTCTTTTTGGTCTTCAATTGACGCCTTCCGTGTGAGCGAGAAAATGAAAGTGTGCTAAGAAACGTATCCAGTAACAATGTGAGTAAGTGTTTCTCTCTCTCTCTCTCTCTCTCTCTCTCTCTCTCTCTCTCTCTTGCTTAGGTTTCTTTCTACATTCTCTAGCTTCTCTCCTTTCTTACCTATTTTTTCCTCTCTCTCTC
>NC_059293.1:13541294-13551294 GCF_017591435.1 Portunus trituberculatus
GTCTATTCTGTAACCCCGCGCCGCCTCAGAATACCGCCGGGCCACCTTCCAACCGTCAGTCTATTCATCCAGGACCTTTAAATTGTCTTGAAGAATAGAGAGGTCCCCACGAGGCGCGGCCGGAGAGAGAGGCGCAGTGGCGGGGCGGGGCAGCCACAGCGACACCTCGGGACACCTCTGGGCAATTTTATGTAATGGATTAGAGAAGGTTTCAGCGGTTTTCTGTTAATCGTCAAAGTGAGAATGGCTGGAAAAGAAGGAGGAAATGAAGCAAAGAAGAAATTGGAGGGAATGCAGAGAGGAAGGAAGGATTTATTTTTTGTTTACTGTTTGTCAAAGCTGGGAGGGAGGGAAGGAAGGAAGGAAGGAAGGAAGGAAGGAAGGAAGGATGGATGGAAGGAAGGAAGGAAGGAAAGATGGAAGGAATGAAGGAAGGATGGAAAGAAGGAAGGAAAGGATGGAAAGAAGAAAGGAAAGGATAGAAGGAAGGAAGGAAAGGATGGAGGGAATGAATGAATGAATAAAGGAAGGAAGGAAGGAAATATACAGAAAGAAAAAAAATAAGGAATGAATGAAACAATTTCACTAATCCTTAAAGTGAAAACAATTAACGAAAAGAGAAAAGCAAACACGAAAAAAAATATAAAAAAAACATTCGCAAAATATGACTCAGTGTACCATTGCTAATTAATTCATCACACCTTCACACCGCTGGCAAACCCACACTCACAGAAACACGGAGACAGACAGCATATCATAAGCTCTTGACGGGTTGACGGACACATAATCGTGGCTGGAAAGACATCACGACACGATTCTAGAACGCATAAGACTTCTACTTGCCTTCACCGTGAATAACTTGGGCGCGAATCTGGACGAGTGCCTCATAAACCAAACCCGAGACTTATTTGAAAATCCATCACATGAACGTCCAACAGGAACCTAGAAGACCAACTGCAACGGCGGGGAATTATTGAACTGCCTCCCCGTCGACACAGACACACGTAAGGGCGACACTCCCATCAAAAACTGAGCGGACTCTCCCCCTTGCCATCCCGTCCTCCCTGGTGGCGCAAGGATCGCTGCCGCCCAGAAGACAATAATATTAGACAAACGCTGGCCTCCTGGTGAGTGCGTCAGCTTCTGGTCTTTCTCAGGGCCGAGAAGGGCAACAGGGGAGTGGATGGTGGAAAATGGATGAGTGAGGAGGACAATGGGGAAAGGGGGAAATTGGAATGTGGACGGATGGAAAGGTGGAATGGAAAATGAAAAAGAGAAGAAATTGAGGGACGGAGAATATGAGAAGAATGCAGAATAGAAGTGAGTGAAAGAGAAAGAGAGAGGAGGGGAAAAGAAAGAAGAGAAAGAGATAGGGAGGAAGATACACATACAGGGAGAGGCGGACAACGGCAAAGTAAGATTGGAATAACGGAGCAGTACACAGCATGGCGATGAAGGGGGTGTGAGCAATAATTGGAAAATTCATGAAAGTCTATCTTCCATCAGGGAGATGCAAGGAGTCACCGCTGTTTGAAGTCCGCCCCGAGTCACGCCTCCCATCAGAACGCCCAACAGAATATTCCTCACTGCCCAGACCTTACCCGGAAGTCTGAGAAGTTAAAGGACGGATAAAGAACAACCCGTTACTCATAGACTCCCTCACCAAAGGAGATGCAATGAAACAGCCGGGAATTAACACTAAAATGACCACATAAATTTAACCTTGCTTCTAAAACCTTACTATGAAGATAGAGAACTGACAACGGACATCTCACTACTGAATTACTCAATGACGAAAAAAAAGGGAAAGAAAAAACAGGAAATTACCACTAAAATAACCCAGTAAACTTTGACCTCACCGGTAAATGAATCAGACGGACATAGAACATATCATTAATCAGATTCCCTAAGCAAGAAGGGATACAAAAACAAGGGAAATTTACTCAAAGATGACCTTAGATATTTGACCTTGGCGAGTCACCTGCCCTTCAGAGGGATCAATATGGAAGGGGATTCGAACACTAGCAATATGTTGTAGATCTTTGCCACTAAGCCACTAAGGATTTTCCACGCCAACACTTAAAGAACGGAATGATATGTATAAAAAATAACTTCATAAAAATATTACAAAAATGTCTTACAAGAGAATGACGGTACAAGAAAAAGAAAGGGAAAATATTGACATTCCTGTAAATTTTAGAAGCATGAATAAGAAAGTCTATCGCAGCAAGACTAAAGAAGAGAATATGCTTATCTATAGCGTTATGAAGTAGCTCCTCCTTACACCTTCCACCCAAACCCTCACCGACTTGCATATTTACGTGGGACTACTTTTACCCGTGTGTGTGTGTGTGTGTGTGTGTGTGTGTGTGCATCACATTCCATCTCATTTGTATGCACGCACTTGGCCTCCGCGGGGCGCCCTAGGATCCTTTAGGAGCCAATCAAAACAAAGACGTTACGAAGGCAAACCGCGCGATAAGTGACACCGAGTAACGGAGGGAACGGTGACTCAAATTACGCTCAAGGGGAAGCTGGAGGAGGGAGGGATGGAGGTAAGGAGGGAGGAAGGTAAGAAGGAAGGAAGCGGAATGTGTGACGTCACGCGGTAGGAGGGAGAAGAGGGAGGGATGGCGCGAGCCGGCCGAGTGACGCGTGCCGCCTCCCGTTTTCGCTCGCCTGGAAGGACGCGAGCACGGTGAAGAAAACGGATGATTTGAATTTACGTAATATACTTTGGTTACGTGTCCTTCAACATTTTTTTTCTTTAATTTCTTATACTTCTTTCACCACCCAGTACGTATACACACACACACACACACACACACACACACACACACACACACACACACACACACACACACACACACACACACACACACACACACACACACACACACACACAGTGAATTACACACAGTGAATTACACACACACACTACCTATTCTAACTTAATGTTCATATATCTGTGTCTGTCTATGATGTTGTGACCTACTGAAAAAGTGGCTTGTGACACTGTTTAGTTCCGACCCACTTTTGAAGAACCCTGCTTTTGAAAACTAGAATCTATTGCTTTCTTATGATGAGTATATAAACACGTATTTATCTCTCCACAGCATTTAATTAGTACATAATGAACAGGGTTTGAGTTATTTGGATTTAATCTTGAAAATAGCATCATTAAGATTATCCCACCCCTCTCTCTCTCTCTCTCTCTCTCTCTCTCTCTCTCTCATATCATCTAACAAGTGAGTAGCTGGCAAGTCATACTCTCTAAGGATGCCTCGTATAGGTCTCAGCCAAGCCTAGGGAAGCACGGTGCCATGTCCCTGTGTCCCTGTGTTCCTAGCTACCACGGCCTCCCATTACCCTGGTGCCAAACGAGGCAGGTCCTATTTCCTCCATGCAAACCTTCCTCCTTCCCTTACACTTCAAACATTCACGACAGTCACGCCGGCCAGCTTTCATTCCCTCTCATGGACAGCCAGCCAATTCACCAGTAACGAAGAAGCTTTATAATTCGACCTTCCATTCAGTGACATAAGAACAAACTCTTCTCAATGAATGCTAATTTGTACTCTTATAATAAATAACAAATGAAGGAGGTGACTAGTGGGTGTGATCACTGAAGATATCAACAACATACAGCAAACCTCTATGAAGTGTCAACTTAGATTGTTACTCTCAGCAATGATGTTAGAAGCTGGTTATATCTAGTACTTGTGACTAAAGAAAAATGTCAACCAACACTCACACACGCCCACACACGCATCACTGTCACCAACGCAACAACAAACATCAAGGAAGCGTCAACTCAAACTATTACTCCAATCAGTGACATAAGAAGTTGCTGGCCTGCCCTCGTGGTTGTGACAGTCTCGGGACAGCTAACAGGAGGACAAACAGAAGCAGCCGTCCTCCCAGCCTCCAGTGAACGTTGGGCACCTCTCAGCGGGCGGCACCTCGTCCTCTCCCTTCACAGTGGACTCTCCAGAAATCCGCCCTGCCCAGCCCAGCCATCAAAGCGCCGGGTGATCTCGTCTCCATAACATTTTTCACCTCCCGCTTGATTTCCTGTCAGAGTACTGCCTTCCCGTTCTGGTCACCTGCCGCGCCGTCTGTTGCCAGCCCCTTATCTCCTTCGTCAGTAGAAATTGCTCAGAATTGATAGGAGTTTCCTGCTATTTGGTGGAAAGAAATAATCGCTTCCTTTCTCCTATCTGGTTCTTATTTCTCATTCCATTAATTTACAGACAATTTCTTATAACCCCAAGAGTGTAAAGACATAGCCGCTTTCCTACCTCTTTATCACTCCTCTTATCTATCCACCATTAATTGAAACCCTTCACTGCATCTTGTAATCTACTACAGTACTACTTCCTTTGCAGTTTTCAGCCACTATCCCATTCATCTCGTCAATTACTCACTGATGAACTGCTTTCAATATCCAGTATAGCCAGCAGGAATGCTACTTTGACTTGTCACCTTTCACAATATTCATGGTTGTTGGTCTTGTAAACTTGCTAATTAATGAATGCTCTCCCCCCATGACCCTGATATACTACACGCTTTGCTCTCATTCTTACTGTCACTTATGCATGCCTTAAATAAGACGAAAACACACACACACACACACACACACACACACACACACACACACACACACACACACACAGAGAGAGAGAGAGAGAGAGAGAGAGAGAGAGAGAGAGAGAGAGAGAGAGAGAGAGAGAGAGAGAGAGAGAGAGAGAAATGGGGGTGATACAGGGTAAAGACGAGAGTGGAAGGAGGAGAGGGGAAGGGAGGAGGAGTGAAAGAAAGGAGTAATGAGGAGGAGGAGGAGGAGGAGGAGGAGGAGGAGGAGGAGGAGGAGGAGGAGGAGGAGGAGGAGGAGGAGGAGGAGGAGACGGAGGGAACATAAGAGGGGAGGACAAGTGGGGGAGACGGGAGGGAAGATGGGAGGCAGCAGGGAACAAGAGGCTGGGAGAGAAGGAGAGGGAGGGAGAGATGGGGAGAGAGGGAGAGGAGGGAGAAGAGTAAGCAGTGATGGCCAACGCATATTTCTTTGTCCCACAGACCATAACGAGTCTTCATAATGGTCTGTGAAGGAGAGGGATCAATGGAACATCAACAGCATCAACATGACATCGGGAGGTGAAGCAACACACGTCATAATCACACGCACGGCAGCCTCACCCACTCACCCACTCACCCACTCACGCAGTCAACCACGTGTTACTCTGGAGAAGCGACATACATCATAATCAGAACCTTGTAGGTATGACAGCCTTACTCACTCACTCACTTGCTCATTCACGTGTTACTCTACAGTGAAGGCAGCCAACCACACAAGCCAGCCAGCCAGCCAAGCATCCCCAGTGAAGGCCAAACTTGCGTATTATTTAAAGTTATTGGGAGTTGGTTGGTCTGGATGGAATATGCATAATGTAGGAAACCTTTCATGTCATCTGAGGAGGAGCGTTCACCCCCCGCAAAGTTTTAATCTGCTTCGTTAACTCAGGCAGGTAAACGCCGACCGCCTATGAGCTATGCACGACACCAAGGCGAGCCGTAAGCAGCGATTAAGGTGTGGCTTAGAGGCGGGGGCGGGGCAAGGATGTGACGTAGCCTGAGGGAGGAGCCAAGAACCTGACGTCACCTTCTTACAGGGGGTAAACATCTTCCGTGACATTTCTACCCCCTGGGAGATAAATGCTTCATTCTTTCATAGCCATTTAATTGCTGAGTCGCCAGAGAGTAGAGAGGTAGTGATTGCTTACAGGTGTCCCCCGGAGGTGACTCAGGGGATAATGAGGCCCCATAAGAACACCCTGGTGGCTCTTATGTATCTTCCACTGCTCCGAGCTAAAGTGACATATAAACAGCTAGACTCAGAACAAGTCTTGCTCGCCCGTAGACACTGTATTGGCGAAGAAAGCTGTACCTGTTAACTCATATCTGTTGAAATGACCATGAAAAATGAATCTTTGAATGTTCATGGTAATCTCGACTCTATAGTTAATGTTTATGAGTACCACACATCTCACGGTTACTTCACAGGGTTGGCTCATGCTGGGGCAGGGGTGAAGTGAGGACAATTATGAGGTTATGAGGTGGGAAGATGGTGATAATTTCCTCTAGGGGCATTATCACCAAATCATTTCTTTTTGTATGGGTATTTCTGTGAGTCTTGGTTTGTTTTGTAGAGGAAGGAGAGTGAGGGTCAGTTAAGGAAAGCTAATTTGTGAATGGACTATATGAATGAACGAGTATCAATGACAATATATTATTTAAAAAAAATCATCCTTTTCTTTCGGCTGACTCTGACCTGCAAGGGGACTGGTAATTGAGTGAGCCCTTTTTTTCTTACTTTTGTTGCCCTTGGACACTTTCCCTCTTACATAAAAAAAGAAAAAAAAGTTCAATATATTACCACGTTTCTTTCATTAATAAATAGCACTCTTGTAACACTGAAAGACTCACAACCATCCCTCACCCCTTCCCTCCTCTCCCCCTCCCCGGCTCCCCCCATCGTCTCTGTCTCAGCTTACCTCACCTCACCTGCTGCGCCACACTCCTCACGCCCACGTACTTGCATTTCTTCTTCGCCGCCCACTCCGCGCCCCCCATGCTCACAATGCTCACGCTTCTCAACCTGCACTCTCACTTATTCCTCTCAAAACACACTAAGACACTCGTGAGTAGTTTTGTTCGATATTTTCCTACTACCTTTTGGACACACACACACACACACACACACAAAAAAAAAAAATAAATAAATAAAAAAAAAAAATAATAAAATAAATAAAAACACAAAAACACACACACACACACACACACACACATCGCATAGTGTAGTGGTTAGCACGCACTCACAATCGAGAGGGCCCGGGTTCGAGTCCCGGGAAGCAGCGAGGCAAATGGGCAAGCCTCTTAATGTGTAGCCACTGTGCACCTAGCAGTAAATATGTACGGGATGTAACTCGAGGGGTTGTGGCCTCGCTTTCCCGGTGTGTGGAGTGTGTTGTGGTCTCAGTCCTACCCGAAGATCGGTCTATGAGCTATGAACTCGCTCCGTAATGGGGAAGACTGGCTGGGTGACCAGCAGGCGACCGTGGTGGTGAATTACATCTCTCTCTCTCTCTCTCTCTCTCTCTCTCGTTTTCTATGGTGCCCCCAGCAAAAGCCCACACCTCATTTTCTCCAAGGTAAGAGAAGCACAGAAAACGGATGGTGAGTCTATTAATTTTATGGCAAACTTAGAGTATTCCTTAGAGGAAGCCAATTCAATTAAGTACTGCATACATTACACACTTTACGTACTATAGCTGTTGAACTGATACCGTTCCAGATAACCCCAATCATCAACAGCAGGAGCAGACTAATCTATCTTGTGTTAATGAATAATGATAAAATAAAAATATCTCTTCATATGTAGGAATATCTTTTTTTCCACACTTGTACACATCTTTAGACTGAAAAATCTGAACCAAACAAAATAAAACCTGGTATTTACGCAGCATTTGTACTTAACCAACAATTAAACTTATATACACTTCCTCCCCGCACAGTCTGCCTCTCAAGTAATTAGGAATAACGCTTCATATGAAAAAAAGAAAAAAATAACCCACTATAAAACTCACAACAATGCTCGAGTTCCCTCCGCCAGAACCTGAGAAAATAGCGTGAAGGCATGAATAATTGAGTGCCCCCTTCAATGTGGCTCACCGGAAGGAGGAAAACGATACATGTAACATCTTGTGTGTGGTTCCCGTAGGCTGCGTGAAGGTAGCTGGGAGGGAGCCGGGGATGGAGTAGGGAGGGAGAAAGGGAAGAAGAGGAAGGGTACGTGATGGGTAGGTAAAAGTACTGTATATATCTTTTTGCCATTGACAGCGCAGGATCACTTATCTGTCAATGGATTCATGAAAGTGCAATTGAAAACCACGATAATTTCCTCAACAACAGGTAAAAATGTGTGTATGAGGCACTAAAACGTTCGAGAAGATGGTCTTATAACTGCTAAGCTTTTCTCTGTTAAGTCTGTCAGTTCTCGCTCCCTTGCCATCAAAACTTGACGAAGAAAAATAAGTGAAAACGTAAAACAAGAGCTGCAATAGTAACGAATTCTAAAAAAAAGAACAATGCCAACACACCTTACGCAAGAGTACACAATCTTATGAAACGAAGCAAGAACAACATAAAAAAAGGATATTACAAGGAAAAAACAAAAGCCTCTGTACCTGTGGCTAATTTTACGTTACTGGGGAAAGAGAAAAAAGAGAAGGATCTGTAATTATTTTTTCCAGGAACACGGAAAGGTCAAGGGAGTGTAATGTCCCGACCCACCCACAGCCCGCCTCACGACACGACACTTGGGGCCCCGGGAGGAGGAGGAGGAGGAGGAGGAGGAGGAGGTAGTGGTACGATATCCAACACTCAGCTTACCGACTCATCCGCGCTCTGGAAAAAGAAGAAAATACGTATTAAATTAATCTCAAAGGAGAGTAAACAGTACTTATAACATTGACACACAGACAAAGAAACACACACACACACACACACACACACACACACACACACACACACACACGAGTAAGGTTAACCCTTTCAATACTGGAATACATTTTTACCATGAGTTTTTGGTATGATTAGACGATTTTATTTACATTAGGAAAGATTTATAGAAGTTAAAAGATTAATTGCCAGATTCTTCACTGTTTTAATCCCCCAACATAAGTTTCTGAACTTGTATAAGATCATCAAATAGTAAAGAGAATAAATGTGGAAATGCATCACTGTATTGAAGAGGTTAAGCCGTATATACTTATTCAGTACAGTACACTCATTATATATAGTAATCAGCATTCATAGATACATACTTTGTGAACGAGTGGAGTATAAACAAGTATACTTAATAACCTGGAAGGAAAGGTCAGGTAACTGAACCTCATGATCTACTGCTTATCTTTATTCACTCTGATTAATTAGATACATCCCATCTGTAAGGGAGAGTGAGAGGACAGACAAGACTATAAACAAACACTCACCTTGGATTATTCATTTTTAACTGTACTTATAGAAATAATGAAAGATATTAAAGTACAAACCAAAAGTCAGCACGTACTTCACCATAAAACTCAACAAATTTTTAACTACTTCAGTACTGAGACAAATTTTCGTCTTGATTTTTTTAATATGATTAGACGATTTTATTTGCACTAGGAAGGGCCTATAGAGATGAAAAGATTAATGGCCTGAGTTTTTACTATTTCAATCCCCACATAAGTTTCTAAAGCTGTATAAAACCACCAAATAGTAACCAGGATTAATATGAAAACGCGGCATGGTACTGAAGGGGTTAAGCATGCACTTTTTTCTAACCAATATTCCACCAACACCCTCCTTCAACCCTAAGCTATACAGAACACCTCAGTAACCTCCAACAAAGCAGCTGAAGTGTGTATAGTCCCCATTATTCTAGTCCCCGAGAACTGCTGGTGTCATGGGTAGGGTGTGTCAAAAAAAAAGAGGTATGACGAATGTTTTAAACGGAGGTATAGAGGATGACAGGAGAGCGTAGCGTGCTAGAGGCGGCCCCCTGTGTTCGATCCTGACTTTTTCTCCTTCCTGCATTGCCTCCGTCGAGTGTCAACACCGATTTATTCCCTGTTCCCTGCAGATATTGTGTGCCAGGAGAGAGACTGTCTTCTGGGGCCATGTCTGTGTATAGGGGCGTGGGTGTGTATACTCTTGTGCCATATGTTTAGATATGTTTGTGGAGAAAGTGGTGGTGAAGGTGATGGTTGAAGGAGAGATAGGGAAAGAATATTGATAGAAATAGTGCATGTTAGGTTATGGCCATTGGTGTGTCTGTTTCTGTGTTAATACACGTATGATGTTTATGTCTTCCTTATCTTATACACGTTAGTTTTGAGCAATTGTATGGGTGTGTTTATTTCCGGTCTCTAAGAACATGATGGGTGTTATAGAAAAGATA
>NC_059293.1:13556294-13573794 GCF_017591435.1 Portunus trituberculatus
CAAAGTTACCCGCAGGATCTGTTGCATGAAGGATCCGACAATGGACTCGGGACTTCCTGCAGCAAAAGACGGACATAAAGGTTGGTCGAGTGAGGACGTAAGACGAGGAATATAAAGAAAGTCAGACGCGAACAGGAGAGAAGAGATTGCTATAGTGAACTGCAGAGAGAGAGAGAGGGAGAGAGAGAGAGAGAGAGAGAGAGAGAGAGAGAGAGAGAGAGAGAGAGAGAGAGAGAGAGAGAGAGAGAGAGAGAGAGAGAGAGAGAGAGAGAGAGAGAGAGAGAGTTTTCTGATAAGATAAATATTAATACGTAATTATAAGAATGAAAATTTCAATGATCTTTTATTTTTCTTTTGTCAGAGTAAGAAAAATAGTGTTGAAAAACGAATGTGTTTTGGAAATGTAGGAGGAAACACCGCAAATACTACACTATATATACTGACTGGAAACTTACACGGAACACCTGCTTAGCTTGAAATGATTTACTGAAAGAGCAGGAAGACAATGAAGAATGATAATGATGAATATAATGCAACTGCAAGAGAAAGGCACAAAAAAAAAAAACAGTAGTGTAATAAAACATATAAAGATGTGGATTATGAAAACGAAACTGATAATCACCAAGAAATCACCAAAGAAATGCGAATAGAAGAATGAAAACCAATACAAGGAACCTGATGAGAAAAAAGGACGGTGCAGATGATGAAAATATAACGATAATGACTTAAAAATCTCCAAACCAAAAAGCAAATTCTTCATTCTTCCCTTCACATTTACCTCAAGAAACATTTACTGAAACCATCCAATGAAGAATGATAATGAGTAATATAATGCAACTCCAAGACAAGGATATAAAAAGATAGCGTGGTCAAGAATAAAAACATGTGGACTCTGAAAACAAAGCTAATAATATCCAAGAAATCGACAGAAAAAAAATAGGAGTAGAAGAATGAAAGCTAATACAAGGAACTTAATAAAAAAAAAAAAAAAAAGACGGTGCAGATGAAGAAAATAAGACAAAGGCAACAACGATGAAGTCTTAAAAATCTCCAAACCAAAAAAGCAAATCCTTCATTCTTCCCTTTACATTTACCTCAAGAAATTTTTACTGAAACCATACCCTTCCATCGACTTAAAACTGACTCACGGAAACCTCACCTTACCATCACCCTCTCCACCACCAGCGCAACCACCACCCGTTTCTAGCTGCCGGAATACATATGAGGGGCGATTAGTGTGACTGATCGCCTCATTCCCGAAGTTTAGGCCACAAGCAGACGGTAAATGGTTCGGGAAGTCAGTGTAGTGGTTAAGTCGATCAATATGTGAGATCGATAAGTCTTTATAAACTGACTGTGACAAGACGGGAACTTCTATACGTGTGAAATAATTGGTTAGTTCTAAATACATCCGGGAGTTAGCAAAAGTGGGCGGTGCTATTACCATAAACTACCGCGTACTGGCACGTGGTAATACTTTGGGTGTCGTTTTAAATGGAAAATTGACTTGACTGATTTGAACTGGAAGAAGTAAAGTGATTTGTTTAATAAATTAGGGTTTGTGGTTTTGGTGGGTTGCGTGTGCGAAGTTACATACATACAGACAGACAGAGGGAGAGACATACACACTCACATTCATTGGTTATAGTGTTGGTATTCGTGGTAAAAGTGGTTGTGATAGTACAAGTGGTTGGAATGAAGTAGTAGTAGTAGTAGTAGTAGTAGTAGTGGTAGTAGTAGTAGTAGTAGTAGTAGTAGAAGAAGAAGAAGAAGAAGAAGAAGAAGAAGAAGAAGAAGAAGAAGAAGAAGAAGAAGAAGAAGAAGAAGAAGAAGAAGAAGAAGAAGAAGAAGAAGAAGAAGAAGAAGAAGAAGAAGAAGAAGAAGAAGAAGAAGAAGAAGAAGAAGAAGAAGAAAGAAGAAGAAGAAAAGAAGAAGAAGAACAACAACATGACCCAGAAAAACAAAAAAGAACTACTAGTAGTAGTAGTAGTAGTAGTAGTAGTAGTAATTGTTGTTATTGTTTACTGACGAAGCTAGAAATCCAAATTAAACACACACACACACACACACACACACACACACACACACACCGCGTAGTGTAGTGGTTAGCACGCTCGACTCACAATCGAGAGGGCCGGGTTCGAGTCCCGGCGCGGCAAGGCAAATGGGCAAGCCTCTTAATGTGTGGCACCTGTTCACCTAGCAGGTAAATAGGTACGGGATGTAACTCGAGGGGTTGTGGCCTCACTTTCCCGGTGTGTGGAGTGTGTTGTGGTCTCAGTTCTACCCAAAAATCGGTCTATGAGCTCTAAGCTCGCTCCGTAATGGGGAAGACGGCTGGGTGACCAGCAGGCGACCGAGGTGAATTACACACTCTCTCTCTCTCTCTCTCTCTCTCTCTCTCTCTCTCCACCTACAATCGTGACTAAGACCATTTAAATTTTACAGGTGACACTTAATTCCGCTTCATCAGTAATGTGTGTCAATACTTCTTACCGCTAATCAATACCTCAGGGCTAACTTGTGCGAGAGTGCTCTTTTGTCCTCCTGTCATAAGTGCACCTGGTTACTGAAAATTACACACAAATCTGGTAGGTGTTTAAAGAAAGATAATTTGAAGATGGAATATGTACCTGTGAAGGTGTGTGTGTGTGTGTGTGTGTGTGTGTGTGTGTGTGTGTGTGTGTGTGTGTGTGTGTGTGTGTGCGGTGTTGGTAAATATGTTTCGTGGCAAATCATGAGACATTATTTTCATAACATTTGTATAATTATTAATATTTTCACTTGACCATTAACCATCGCATTCCCTGTCTGATAAAGTAATAACGAGATCTAAGTAAAGCTGAGGAAATATAAAAGAAAACTAATTTACACAAACTCAATAACACAAATATGAAAATAAATCCTGAAGACACACATATACAATTAACCTGAGCAGATCACACAATTATTCCTAACCCTTAATACAATATCAGTACTGGGGAAACACAAGCAACAACAACAACAACAACAACACCAGTAAATCAACCATCAAAATCCTTCCTCACCTTTACTACACTTCATTTTTTACTTTACCACAAACAACCTAAAGAGAGAAAACATATCCACTTTCATTTGTTCGTCCATTAAGTGCCTCATGCCTCATTTACTCATCTCCTACAAACTCTTAGAACAATAGAATAAATTTGTCGTCAAAACATTTTTAGTCTCTGGGGTTAAGTTAGGGTGGAGAGAGAAAGGAAGATAGACAAAGAGAAGTTAGACAGTGGGATTGAGAGAGGGAGGTCAAATATATATATATGTGACTCTTTCCCTCTTTCACTCCCTAGGGTTAGGTTAGGGAGAAAAGAGTGAGAGAGACAGAGAGACAGAGACAAGCTGGAAAGAGACTGAGTGATGTCAAATACGCACACACATAAATACATTCATTCCCACTGGTACCTACACTTTCTTTCGGGAATAAGAGAGGTGAGGTCGGGAGGAGTTGTAGAGTAGTTGAGAGGGGAAGGGGGCAGTAGAGGGAAGAAAAAGAGAGATCAAGAGAGAGAAGTTAAAAAGTGGCAGAAAGAGATAGAGGAATGTCAAACACACACACACACACACACACACACACACACACACACACACACACACACACACACACACACACACACACACACACACACACACACACACACACACACACACACACAAAACAACCCCACAGGTGTAAATTTTCTTTCGGGAATAAGAGAGAGAGCGGGAAGAGTTGTTTTGTATATCAGTGGTGAGTATCAGCTATGTTCAAGGCAGCCTCGTCCCTTCGGAAGAGCACACACAGTCCATGTCTTCGTCAGGTCACCAGCCTCGAGTAATACAGGGGACCGAGAAGACACAGGTAGCGGGCGGCTTTTTTGCTAACCACCTGCAAGGAATTATTCACAGGACAATCAGGGACGAGCAAAAGGTGGGATGTAGAGCTGCCCGTGGGAGGCCCAATTCTCACCGCGACCAGCCACAAAACTCACAAGTACCTCTCCAAAAATCGGCTTAAAACAACAATAAATCACATCTGAGCCTCGGCGGGTTTCGTCAGCGGAGGGGGAGAGGAAAAAGCAAGGGTGGATATATAGGGAGGAAGTATGGAGGGTAAATGGAGGGATTGGCTGTGTATGTGTAAGGGAATATAGTGCGTAGAATGATTTGTGGTGTAAAAGTTATGGGTAGTGGAGAGAGAGAGAGAGAGAGAGAGAGAGAGAGAGAGAGAGAGAGAGAGAGAGAGAGAGAGAGAGAGAGAGAGAGAGAGAGAGAGAATCATATAGAGCGACAATCATAAAGTAATAAAACAGATATATAGTTTTCTTTTTAACGATTCTTTTTAACATATCCTCCGTACTCTTCCTCCTACAATTCCTCTTCCTCTCCTTCCACCGCGTCCTCGTCCTCCTCCTCCTCCTCCTCCTCCTCCTCCTCCTCCTCCTCCTCCTCCTCCTCCTCCTCCTCCTCCTCTCACTCCTCAGACGACCCTTCCACTCATCTCTCTCCGCAAATCTCTTCCATCTGTTTACTCTGACGTTGTTAATCTAATTTATCTCCTGTGGTTCTTCTTGCCCTCGCCCTTGCCTCACAAAATTCATCAAGATGTTCCTCCTCCTCCTCCTCCTCCTCCTCCTCCTCCTCCTCCTCCTCTTCTTCTTCTCCTCTCATATGACTCCAGTGAAAATAAATAGGTAGGGGGATTACTAATTTGTCCTTCATGTCAATAATGGTTTGAAATTATTAGATTTATGGCCCAGATGAGAAATAGTTGTCTTGTTTAATGAAAGTAAGAGCGTTTACTTCTTCTTTCCTTCTTCTTTTTCTTCTTCTTCTTCTTCTTCTTCTTCTTCTCCTCCTCCTCCTCCTCCTCCTCCTCCTCCTCCTCCTCCTCCTCCTCCTCCTCCTCCTCCTCCTCCTTCGCCTCCATGACGTCCGTGAGAAATGAACGGATAGGATAATTGATGTGATAATGTCAGTAATGTTTTGGAATACTGGAATTTAGGAAAATATAAGGAATGTTTTTTTTCATTAATGGAAGTTAGATTGTTTAGTTTTCTATTTTTTTCTCTTTCTTGTGTCTTATTTGTACTTCATTATTCACGTGTATGTTTAAACAGGTTAATAAAAAAAAAATGAAAATAAACGAGTAATTTACAAGGAATATGCGATTTTCTTATGGCTGTTATCAAGTGTTTTTCTTATTTGTAGTCTTTTTAGAAAATTTAAAGAACCGTATTAAGTGACAAGGTTGTAGAATTGAACCATCTTATCTTAGAATCAAAACCTATTATTTTAGTCTTAGCTTTAGTGTCACTCGAATCTTACTTGTAACACTTATTTTTACCAGATCTTGCATACGTGATTTAGAAAAAGTCATGGGTAGTTCATCCCACGAAGATGAAAACTGGTGGCGTTATTCTCTCTTCGTGGTGAAAATTGGATAAAAGTTAGAGAGAAGCGTGAAGCAGGTGGTTAAGGTGAAAATACAAATGATTGAGTTTTTGTATTTAAGAAAAATGTAATTACGTCTGTTGGGATGAAAAAGATGAGTTATTAATGCTTTATATCAATTAATGAGTAGCTTTCTCTATCAAATAATGCTTCACATAATTATAGATAGTGGAAACATATAATTGAAATCAAAACGTCAATTAATGAAACTGATTACGTTAAAAGTTTGTACGTATCAAGAAATCTATCTCAAACTTCCCTTACATTCCACTTCCTTACTCTTCTTTTTGTTTTTATTACCACTTGCATATAATGAAAGAAGAAAGTCTACACACACCACCTTACCATTACGAAATCAACAAATCTTTCTAAAAAAAAATAACTATTCATTTCACTTTAATCTACCTATTTTCCTATACTTTTTTTTCATTTTAATATCAATTTTCTCGTCTTCATGTAACCTTTTCTCTTTTTACTTTTCACCACCAATTATATCTCCTGCAGATCCAGCTGCCAACTCCCCAGTGGTCAACCTGGTTTGCTTCCTAAAACTGTTACTGCTGTATGTCTGGTCAGTTTTAAGCCAAGAGATATCAAACAAGACACACTGGAAGGTAAAAAAAAAAGTAAGCTTGGCCGGACAATCCAGAGAGAGTTTTAATGTCAGGTTGGTAAAGGCTTTTTTGTCAGGTGCTAGGAGAGAGAGGGAGGGGCAGCGGATGATGGGAAGGTAGCAAGGCCGTGTACTACAGGTGAGAAGTGGAATGATGGACGTCAGGTAAGGTTTAAGTTTGATTTTGTTTTGTTAAGTTAGATTAGGCTTGGTTTTAGGTCAATTCAGGTGAGGTGAGGTGAGATGGTTATGTTAGTTTACATTACCTTAGGTGTGGTGTGGTGGTGAGTTTAAGTTACGTAAAAGGACTTGTACAGGTAGGAATATTGATAGCTTAAGTTAATAAGTTACCCTTGGTGGTCAGTTGGATCCAGGGAACATCTGGTTAGGTTAAATTAAGTGAAAGTAATTTATATAAATAAAACATGTATCTAAGAGTTTAAGACTGTCTTGTTAGTATAGGTTAGGTCTTAAACAAATAGTGTAGAAAGTAAGCTAAAGAATGCCTGATTAGGTTAGGGCATGTTATGTTAGGCTATGTGAGGTGAGGCGAGATCAGGTGAGGTGAGGTTAGATTAGGTTAGGTGACGTCAAGTGAGTCTTAATTAACTTTTGTTGTGAAAATGTGAGATAAAAATTGAATTCTCCTAAATGGAAAAATAGCAGAGAAGTATCAGGCACTTTCATTTGACGCATTTCATAAGCTAAACAACTTTATTTGCACAAATGGACGCCGGCCAGAGGGGTGAATATTTACTTTAGAAAAAAAACCTGCACCTCGTGCACAATAAAGAATATAATTTTAAAAATGTAAAAAAGTTGTCTTGATTTCAGTTTTTAAGATGGAGGTGGATGGACAACTCATGGATTTATTAAGGCCTGAAAATACTGAAAATATGCATTAGCTTTCATCCTATAACAAAACCAGTTAGTTGTGTAACAAATCTATACATTTCGTGAATTCTGAAAAGCGAGCATGAGCTAAGAATCTAACTTAATCTATTTTCATAATTTCTTTCACGTCAGGGATATTGGCTAAGGTCAGAAAAATGAACATGTAAGAAAAACAAAATGCAACTCCCCAAAAAGAAGAAACAAGAACAAGAGGAGAAAAGTACTGCAGAGGACTGAGTGTGATGTGATACGTTGCGAGAATAACAAGATCATAAGGCGCAATCAGAGAAGCCACCAAGGAATGTAGGTAATGTTGCTGTAGAGGCAGCTTAAGAAGGATCAGTGGGTAATCCGAAACATGGGTAATACTTAAACAAATACAAAAGAAATGACTAATATAATATTGCTATGAACACTCTTGGAGAAGGTACCAAATTGACTTTACTAATTCTGATACTGATATCCAACCAAAATCTTCAAATTAACTCAATAAATAAGTATAAAACAAATGTAAAATGTGTAGTTACGATTATAACAAATTTAACTTAAAAAAAATTAAACGTTCCCTAAGATTTTATTAGAAAACAAATATGATTGAGAGAAGATGAAAAGTCAGGAGATATGTTTGGCGACGAGGGTGTGTGGGCGTGGGGGGATAGCAAAGGTCCGTGAAGGGCAGGTTGTCAGTCAAGGCACGCGGTAAAGAGTTCCGTCGATACAGCAATGTATATATAAACAGGTCACGGTGGACTGGTATGGGAGCCTTCATGATTCAGAAACAGTGAAGGAGACGGTACAAACTGGAGCCGTAAGTGAAGGTTTTGTGAGTGGCAGACCTAAACTGAAGATACCTTGACAGCTATTAAGAGAAAAAAAAATGTTGATACGAGATGTCATTCGTAAAACAGATAATAGACGTCAGCATTCATGATTTAGTGGCATTGAAGAAAGTGACACAAATTTGAACGATAAGTAGAAGTTTCGAGAATGACAGACATAAATAAAACTTGACAAAAAATTAAAAGAAAGATAAAAGGAAGTGGGTTATAGGCAAGCAAAATAGATGATAGGTGAGGGAAACAAAATGATAACATAAAATTAGGAAAATATAGTATGTTAAATAAAGAACTAAACCGAAAGATGAGATAAAGTACTAAACTGTCAAGATAGCCATGCAGGAATAACAGATCGGAGACAGAAAAAAGAATAAAGAAAAGACAGAAAGCAGAAAGACAAGATTAGCTGAAGAACACAAAGAAAAGTATATACAGGAGTTACTATAAGAGACATTACCACACTCATTCTTAACATGGAGCAAAAAAAAAAAAAGAAAAAACACTTAAAGACCCATTGAATATCACCATTACAAAATTCATGCATTATAAGCTCACACTATTGCGGAGAACACAAATCGCACAGGTAAACATATGACAGTCTTCAATACTCCCCTTCAGAATCGAGTCCTTCTGAAAAGTATATCAAAGCTTCTGGATTGCACACTACTTCAAAGGATACCTACACTTCCATTGCTACCCTTCTCTGGGGCAGGATGAATGCATACTTACTCCCAGCACGAGAGGGAAAGAAACATGCACCTCACGACAAAGGTGGAAACATCTGTCTGTCTAGATTTACAAAGCGGTCTATGAAGGGGACACATAAAGAGATAATGCTAAGATACTTTTGTTCCCCTTTATGAATTTGAGAGTTTC
Source organism: Portunus trituberculatus (assembly GCF_017591435.1). Lineage (NCBI taxonomy): Eukaryota > Metazoa > Arthropoda > Malacostraca > Decapoda > Portunidae > Portunus > Portunus trituberculatus. Next base: position 13,564,983 of record NC_059293.1, read on the forward strand.
TTTTGGACTTTATACTTCTTGTCTCTGATTCCTTTGATATTGTGTTCTGTATACAAATTCATTCTTTCATATATTCCTATTTTTGTTACAAGGAACTGCTTTTCCCTTCTAGGAATTTGAGAAACTAGACTATAAACTTGAAATTTCATGCTGGAGTTTCTATTTGGGATTTTACACTTTGTTCTTCCTTCGTGTTCATTCTCATTCCCCATTTTTATCGTAAATCTCTCTTTCTCAAACTAAGAATAAGAAAAAAAATATATGCATCTCTCTCAAAAAGCAGAAAGCAATACACACACACACACACACACACACACACACACACACACACACACACACACCAAAGATCGACCATGTTTTCCCTCCCAAGCTCAAATTTCACCTCTACTCCTCCGTACAAGGTCTACTACAACAGATAGACATACAGATGGCAGTGTGGCCAGCCAGTGACGAGGGAGAAGAGAGTGAAGAGGGTAAGTAATGAAGCGAGGAGGCGCGGCGGGGCGGGGCAGTGTGGGGCGGCACGGGGCGAGGCGGAAAAGGGGCAGACATGTGGGGGTCAGAACGAGTGAACATGTCAATCAAGCTGTATTATGTATGGCTCGAGTGTGTCCGGGTGACTGTGACTGAGAGTGACTGACTGACTGACTGACTGGCAAAGGAAGGAGGGAGGCGTGAAGGAGGGATGCATGGGAGGAAGGGAGGGAGGGAAGGAGGGAAGGGTGATGTTTGAAGACAGAGGAAAGAGGGAGGAGGAGAGGAGGTGAAGTAAGGATGCAGTGAACGAGTAACAAGGGAGAAAGAAAGGAGGACAGAGAAGAGAGGAGGAAGAAAGGGAGAATGGAGCAGAAGACACAAGTGAAGGAAAGAAAAAATATTTGGATGAGAGAGAGAGAGAGAGAGAGAGAGAGAGAGAGAGAGAGAGAGAGAGAGAGAGAGAGAGAGAGAGAGAGAGAGAGAGAGAGAGAGAGAGAGAGAGAGAGAGAGAGAGAGAGAGAGAGAGAGAGAGAGAGAGAGAGAATATCGTAAAAGGCGGAGGGAAACCATAAGTGAGATTGAAATCGGGATTAAAAGTCTGTGGGATGAGAGGACACAAAGTGTGCGCTAAGTCATGGAGAGAGAGAGAGAGAGAGAGAGAGAGAGAGAGAGAGAGAGAGAGAGAGAGAGAGAGAGAGAGAGAGAGAGAGAGAGAGAGGAGCATTATGATATTAGTACTAAAAAAAGTTCAAAGAAAACTCATACTGATCAATAAATGAAAAAAAGTAGATATGTAAATCTCTCTCTCTCTCTCTCTCTCTCTCTCTCTCTCTCTAGAAGGAAGAGGGAGGGAAGGCTAGAAAGAACACAGCGAGGAGGAATAAGGGTGAAAGTTGGCAAGTTGCGAGAGGAAAGAGAGAGAGAAAAAAACACAAATTTACGTGAAGTGATGGTTACGAGATAGAAAGAGAAGGAGAAGGAGGAGGAGGAAGAAGAGGAGGAAGAGGAATGAGAGGAGGCTGAAGCGTGATGGGTGAAGTCATTTTAAAAGACAAGAAGGAAAACTCATGTCGTATAAGATCCTAGGGTCGTGGTATGCAAAATGAAAGAGAGAGGGAGCGACCACACTCTCCTGCGTGGCGGTGTCGGGGAGATGTTGCGTGGGTGGACTGCTGGCCGGACGCAGGTGATGTTTCGTGCATTCAACACACCTGTAGACGCGAGGGGTGCGCGGCTCTGTCATCACGCGGCCGGCCCCTGTGATGGTGTTGGTAATTCATCCCCAGGCACGCACAGCAACGCTCTTCACAACTAGCGTGTTCTTTTCACACTACTCACCCCATACATGCAAATGAGCGTGACCAGTTAAGGTGTGTGTCACGCCTGTGTACTCTACTCATTAGTGCACCTCAGCGGGGCAGGTGTTGGCGTGCGTGCGTGCGCGCGTTGATGTCCTGAGGCACTTGGCGGCACGTGTTCGGCGTCCGTGCGTCATGCAGCCGCCAGCACGGGCCGCCCATAGCCGCACCAAGGGTCATGTACTATGCACGGGCTACCACGGGGGTACATTTCCAAGTGTCTGTACGCTGTCAGGATCGCACTCTCCTTATGTTACTTTGATGGGCGGAGTAAGAGTGATTTTTTAACTCATATCGGGTAGTAATCACATATGTATATATGGACACCCGAATATATGAACACATCAATACTTGACGAGCGCACTTACTCCATATTTATATTGTAGCGTGGGTGTGGACGAGCATTTCGTTGTCTGGCCCTGAGAGCGTTAGTGAGGGAGGGAGCCTTCAAAATTCCAAAGAAGCATAGGAACTGATAAGCAACAAACTGTAAACTGAAGAAATAATTATGTAACTATTTGGTGTGTCTGTGCGCATGAGACCTTTACAACACGCACCTTTCACGGATGCACTGGATTACTGCCGCCACGATAATTAGCCAAGGGTACAGAAGTGTTAGTATAATCCTCCTCTTTTACCCTATGTACTGTCCACCGAACCTTTCTCCGCTATGTGTGCAGAGAAGCCAAACATTACACACACACACACACACACACACACACACACACACACACACACACACACACACATACACGGCCGCGCCAGTAATTCTTGTTCTTTTCCAGTGAGCATCGCACATAAGACCAATAACTTTTGAATCTCTGGTGTGTGTGTGCGTGTGTGTATGTGTGTGTGTGTGTGTGTGTGTGTGTGTGTGTGTGTGTGTGTGTGTGTGTGTGTTAAAGCATGTTGCGTGGATAATTAACATCATAAACAGGTAAATGAAAAGTATGTAATAAAGTTAATACAAAAAACAATGAAGGAAGTTAAGTAAAGAGTCAAGATAACAACACAATACGCTTCTTGAGAGAGAGAGAGAGAGAGAGAGAGAGAGAGAGAGAGAGAGAGAGAGAGAGAGAGAGAGAGAGAGAGAGAGAGAGAGAGAGAGAGGTGAGGAAGCAGGAGGGATACACAAGGGAATCAGGTTACCTAATCGCCGGCTAAGATGAAAGGTGTGTAGAACAGTCAGCCGAGTGCCACGAATTTTGCTTCACGATGATGACGGAGGAGCGTTCACTAATTCACGATGTTTCATGTTCTCGACAAAGCCTTCAATCAGACAAAATTTGGGACACTGATCACAGACTTGGGAACTTTTTTTCAGTTTGCTCACTTTCTAAAGGTTAACTTGGCTCAGTGTGATAAGTTTTGCTCGCTCGTACAAATTCTGTTTTTTTTTTTTTTTCGTTTTGTCTTTCTTTGAAGTAACAATCTGAAACGAATAAAAGTAGCGAGATTTATCCTGTTCAAATTACAGATTCTTCGCCTCTTCCTGACGTGGAGAAGGTGAAATGTGTCATTACAGTTTCACATAAGAGGTAACAACATTTTTACTCGTTTGAAGAAAAGTAACATTTAACTTTTATATAAGAAAATATCAAAGTGCTTTATAGGTGTGAGTTTATGATCGTAATGTTCTCATTCAATAGATAATTAAAGACAAACAGATGATGGATGGTGCTTTATATAAAAAAAACCCACAATTTATAAATGTAACACAAGTGGCAATAGTAGTAGTAGTAGTAGTAGTAGTAGTAGTAGTAGTAGTAGTAGTAGTAGTAGTAGCAACAATAAAAGTAGTAGTAGTAGTAGTAGTAGTAGTAGTAGTAGTAGTAGTAGTAGTAGTAGTAGTAGTAGTAGTAGTAGTAGTAGTAGTTTCTTCCATTTTCGTACCTATCATCCGTATTAGAATTACAACCCCAGCTACCAACCACCACCATTAACACCACTGCAAACACCAGCAGACACCATAAAACACCACCACCACCACTAATAGTACCACCTAATATGTCTACAAGCCACATCACCATCATCTTGACAAGCACCAGCACAACCATTACCACCACCACCACACCCTCGTCAGCCTAAGGTAAAATTCCTTTCACCTTTATCTCCTTTCACAGGCCGGCGGAGCTCTGCCTTAATCCTGCCTCGGTTGGTGTTCAGTGCTTTCTCTAATCCCCATTACTGACTTTCTCCTCCCTTGGCTATAAACCACTGCATACAGCCACTGCGTTTCGTTTTCCCTGCTCCATTATTTGCTCAAGCGCTGTTTTGCCCCGAAAAATCTGAAGAGTACATCCGGGAGCCCTTCTCTAAATCCTCTTTGCAAATTCTTCACTGTGTAAATATATTTTGGTCCAGTCTATCAGCCTGCATCACTTCACCCCCCGCCCCGACGTCTTTTTTACCTCTTACACACTCCAGCCTTGATGATAAATACGAGGAAAAGGACATGATAGATCTTCGCTTTTTTTCGTCTGAGAGCAAATTAAAACTGTCTCACCTTATGATCTTTCCTACGCTCTCCATATCTTGATAAATAAAAAGAAAACGACAGAAACTAGATTTTCGTTTTCTTCATCTTAGTGAACAAGTAAAATGAAGAAAATGAGCTCGTCTGTCTCTTTCTCGTCTCTCGTCTCTCTCTCTCTCTCTCTATGGTCTCTCATCACTCGCAAAGCCTCCAGCGTCGTCGTCAGGTCAGGTGAGAGCCAGGTAGGCCATCAGGTGAGTCAGGTGAGTGTTCTGTAACTAGTCAGTGCCTCAGAGGGCGCCAGTTAATCCTCTAGAAAGGGTTGAAGGGAACACAAGGACTCCTCAGCCAGCCAGCATTCCCTCCCTCCCTCCCTCCCTCCCTCCTCCTTCTCTCTATCGCACGTTTATTCTCTCTCTCTCTCTCTCTCTCTCTCTCTCTCTCTCTCTCTCTCTCTCTCTCTCTCTCTCTGACTTTATGAACCTACATGCTTATCTATCTATCTATGTAGCTACCTACCTACCTACACACACACACACACACACACACACACACACACACACGCAAGGACGCACACAGACACGTTGTACGCACGCACTCACGAACGCACTCACGCACGCACACACACACACACACACACACACACACACACACACACACACACACACACACACACACACACACACACACACACACACACACACACACACACACACACACACACACATACATACATACAAAGACAGTATTAAAAATCTACTTTATCCCAGTGCTCTACGTTTTCTATATACAAATATGTCGAAGTCTACGGTCACCGATTGCCCTGTTAAGACTCTCTCTCTCTCTCTCTCTCTCTCTCTCTCTCTCTCTCTCTCTCTCTTGGTAAGAAAAATCCTCTCCTTCATTACATTTTTCCACTCATTGCTTTGCCACAAACTTTACTCACACACTACAACAACTCTTCTCCCTCCTCCTCCTCGTACTTCTGCTTGTCCTTCTCCTCCTCTTTCTCCTCCTTCTTCTCTTCGTGTTCCTCCTTCTTCCTCCCCTTTTCACTTCCAACTTCTCCTCCTTGTCTTCCTTCGCTCCATCACATCATCAGATGATGAAAAAAATAACAACGAAAACACTTAACATTCCTCTACTACATCTACGATTCATTTACTATTCACGCATCCTCTACATAGCACACGCACACACATCCCTATACACAACACGCTCCCATACACACCCATACCTCCCCCTTTGTCTCCACTAACATCCCTTCCTTCTAGCCAAGCATCTCTATGGTATACGTAACCACTGTCTAATTTGGGCTGCAAGAAGCGTGATGGGTGAGAATTAATAGCATTTCGCCCTAACCGTCCGCCGCCTAAATGAAGATAAATTCCTGCCCAGTCCAGCTCGATCACATCCCTGGGGAGAGGAGGAGTAGGAGGAGGAGGAGGAGGAGGAGGAGGAGGAGGAGAAGGGAAGGAAAAGGACAATGGGATACGGTGGAGGGAGAGAGAATGGGAGAGGAGTGAGAGAGGGAGGGGCAGGTGAAGAAGTGTTCGATGAAGGGGAGAGATGGAATAGTAAGGAGCAGAGGGGAGGTCTCACACACACACACACACACACACACACACACACACACACACACGGTCTTGTCAGTGAGTAGAGGAATCATCACGTGACCTGCGCTGTTCGTATGCGTGTTGGAATGTTTTTCGGTGTGCCTGAACTATTTCTGCGTCTATGGAAAGTTACTGTCATTCAGGCGCTTGATACGAGTTTCCTGGAGCGATGATTGGCTAATTATTTCAGTAACTTATTCTGACGCATCAACGCTTTGGACATCAATACTTCTGCTGTTTTTCTTTACTTGAGTGTTTTTCCTATTTCAAATTAGTAGTGTTTTCTGATTACTTGATTATCCTACTACTTTATAATTTGAGTGTTCGTATTAAGAAATCAATACATTTCCTTAATAATTTTCTCTTCTGTGTGAGTTTTAATGTTTCCAATATTTCCAGTAAGAATAAAGTTAGTGATATGTTTATTTTTCAAGTCAGTACCCTGTGCGGAAGGTAGAATGTGTGTGTGTGTGTGTGTGTGTGTGTGTGTGTGTGTGTGTGTGTGTGTGTGTGTGTGTGTGTGTGTTTCTCTCTTTGCTTCTTCTGTTGGGTCAGGACTGTCTATTACTCTTGCATCATTACTTGGTCTCGTCAGCAGCTGAGTGACATGATTGGTTTGGCTGTCTGGTGTATAATGGCTGCAGCCCTTGAAAAAACATGAATTTCTTTTCAGGTAGGAAATATTTAAAGTGAAAGCTTCTTATAAGTCTTTCTCTATCCTCCTTTTCTCTTCTCTCTCTACACTCAATTTCTACCATTCTGCTTTACCCTTTCTTCCTCTTTCCTTCATTCCCACATCCTATGCAGCATAGAAACAGCACAACTTTCTTCCAAACTCAAACACTCAAGCAGACCTTCTTCGTCCAGTCAGCGTTATAGCCAACTTAGCATTCGCCTTCCTTGACTCACCACTGGACTTGAGTTTTCCAATTGTACAAAAGCGGCTGAGCAGGAGTTACACACACACACACACACACACACACACACACACACACACACACACACACACACACACACACACACACACACACACACACTCACTCACACACGCACAGATACATGCACTCTCACTCTTGCAGGAGGAGGGAGTGTAGAGGAAGGAGGGTCACACACTCATACTCTTACAGGAGAGAGTGTGGAGGGAGAGGGAGGTTGGAGCCACGTGGGGAAGCAGCTGTGTGGGAGGAGGGAAGTACGGGGGTAATCAGAGGGCCCCATACATCGTGGAGGTGATTACATTAGAGTGTTCCGTCGTGGCGGTGGAGGGCATGCTTGCGTCAGGCCCGCCCTTCCTCGCTCCCCTCTTCTGCTTTCATTCCATTAATAGAGGAGGGTTTGCCCGCCCAACTCCCCCGTCGAATTTCAACAATAACAACGCCTCTATTATTGCGTTGCATGGACCCACCAAATATTCCAATGCTGAGTTGTCCGGGTGATGCATCATGGAAGTCGGCTGAGGAGGTTGAGGTGTTCGAGTGTGATATTCAGTGGTCGGAAAGGTGGTTTTAAATGTATACATAAGTAGCGGCACCATAGGGAGCGAAGGGGTGAACTGCCACAATCCGGGATGCGGCAGGTCATCTCTGACTAACGCTCGCTGCCTCAATTTTTTGCATTTTCACTTGACGGCTTTGCTAATTCATTTTTACCGCCACCAACTGCGCGGGAGTCCTTAACGCGCTCCTCGACACCCAAGCGGCAACGCCCAATGCTTTCCTCTTGTGCCCACGCTGGAAAACTTTTATAATTAATGCTCTTTGTCGTCCGCCATAAGAGATAAACCATTTCTAAATCTCGACGAACCATTGTGGGAGACGCGGCCCTTGATGTGACCAGTCGTCTGCAGTTGACTTTGCATACAACATTAATGTGGGTTTGGCTGCGATGCTGTGACCCTACAAGGAACATTCGCAACTTTCTTGTGAAAATGTGTTTGAGTCAGTGGAAGGTGGCGCGGGGAGACGAGGGAGGAGGAGGAGGAGGAGGAGGAGGAGGAGGAGGAGGAGGAGGAGGAGGAGGAGGAGGAGGAGGAGGGAGGAGGAGGAGGAGAAAGAGGATGAGGAGGAGGAGGAGGAAGGAGAATGAGGAGCAGAAGGTGACAGAGAAGGATGGGAAGAAGGAAAAGGAAAACGAGGAGGAGGAGGAGGATGTGGAAGAAGAGGAGGATGAACGATGATGAGGAGAAACAGACGTCGATTCCCTCACCTCCTCCTCACCTTGGCTAGCATTAATAAGGACGGTTTTGAGTAGCGAGAGTAATGACACGTAATTTCTCATATGACGCCCTTCAGTGTACCAGCTGCGGTTCTCCTGGCCTGCCTTTAGTGGGTTTGTCGAGGTCTTGTCTTAATCACTCTACCCGTTCCTCTGCCTGTAGCCCCCACTCCCCTCTTGACTCGCCTCCCAATACCTCCCTGTAACTCTGAAGAGACAGCAAGGATGTAAAAGAAGTAGCCTGGACAGTAATCTCACGTAACCTAACCATTACCTAACCTAACCTAATCTAACCAAACCCAACCGAACCTAATTTAAAGCAACTTAACCTGAAGCAACCTCAACAGGAAAATACTGACCTAATGCAAATTAACTCTATATCGTGTAGCCTAATAATTTTTTGGCCTAACCTAACCTAACCTAACCTAACCTAACCTAACCAAAGCCAACCTAACTTATCACAACCTAATTGGAAAAAAAAATCTTAAACCAACTTAGGGTAACCAAACTCTGAGTAAACCTAACCTAATTCCTCAACCTAGAAATAAACATACAAACATTTCAACATTAAGCAAGATAACCCACTCCTTCATTTCAAACTTAACCTAAACCACAGAATTCCTCAACCTAGAAATAAACATACAAACATTTCAACATTAAGCAAGATAACC
>NC_059293.1:13578794-13581294 GCF_017591435.1 Portunus trituberculatus
GGAGTCTTCGCTGGTCGCCTGACGTTTCCTTCCTTCCTTCCTTCCTTCCTGCCCGCCAGTCGTCACCCGCCCTCGTCACACGTCCTTTCGCTTGGTCGTTTCCTCTGAGGCTTTGCTCCCTCGGCTTCCTGCGTCCACTCACATATTCCAATCGAGTTAGTGTAAAATGGACGAAGCCGCCACCCCACGCCACCGCCACTCACTGCCGAGGTCCTCCCTTGGTTATTTTTACTTGATTTCATTACGTGGTTTTAGTATCTCAGTGTTCGAGTGGTTGAATCGAGTCTTCGTGTTGTTTTGATTCAAATAAGCCTTCGAGGTGTATAGAATCTTAATATTGTTTGGTTTATTTGAGTGGTTTTATTTCTAATTTCGTGTAATAATTTCAATTTTTAAGTGTATAAATCGATCACTCGTTTTCTTGTTTAGTTTAAGGAGTAGAGAAATAAGTGATTTGTTTTCTCTTTGGTTTATTTGATTTTTTTTTCACAATTTTTTGGGAAGGATCTTATTGTACTGTACATACATAATATCTACTTTAGTTTTGTTCGCTTAATTTCTAAAACTAGACAGTATAAAGTTTCCAGTCAGTTTGTTCACTGATTTACCTTATTTAACATCACTGTACCACTTTAACATACATATTTTTCAAACACAAATCACATGCATCCTTTCATTGCTTCATTTGAGTTCGAAAATTCAAGATCATCGAGATACATAAACATTTCTACACCAGTTCAACATGTACTTCTGTTCACTGTGCATGTCTTCACTTTTATATTCCGCTAGTAAGTAACACACACAACTACTTGACTGAGTATTGCCGTAAGAACAGGGTAAAATATTGTTAGGAGTGAAAGATGAGTTGGTAAGTGTCCAGTCTCTCACCACGCTACTCCCACGATGTACAAAAGTAATGGAGAACAGAACAAACAAGGTCATATGGCGGTGGGAATGAAAGGTGGGTCGATAAGTGTGATGCTACTCCCACTGTGTAAACAAACTGTGAAGTACTAAGCATAAGAACCCCACGCTGTTACTGTTGCTGCTGCCGTACGCGAGACTGGAGGATAAGTGGTGGTGCGTGAAAAAAGGAGACAATAGTTTCCTTAATTTGTAGAGTGAGCACATGAGCATTCACTGCGCCCCTCCCTTAGCTCACCATTCAGTGCCTCGCGCCAACTTCCACGGTTTAATTTGTCATTTCGTAAACCACTGTGCTTGTGCGAGTGTATGACTGCGCGACTGTGTTTTGTAAGTTCGATAGTTCTTTTTCTTACACATACCTAGAGAAGCTATTTTTGAGTATTTTTTCTTGATTTTCTTGTTCTGTAATGAACATCAATGAACCAAAAATAACCTACGTATGATTATGAAAAGCGCATAATACAACAAACAGGAACGAAAAGCAATGGACACAGAAAAAGACGTTAATTTCTTTCTGTAGCAAGCATTAATTCAAAAAACACCAATCAACACACAGTCACACAAACCTGAAAGCATAACAAATCCCACACGCACAACTACAATACTCAAAGCCAGCATTACCCCAAATACAGGGAAGAAAAGAAAAGAACAAGAGAAAAGACAGACAACAAAAGTACTTCTGCTGTCGCCTCCTCCCCTCACGCGACCTGCTCTTGCATGCATCAGGTCCTCAAGCAACGCGCCGTAAGTGTCGTTCCTCACACGCACTGCCTCTTAAGAATAGCCACTTGAGTATAAAGGAAGAGGCGCTTCGCATGCACGTAATTGGCTGGAGTAGTTGCTCATTTGACTCGAGTAAACAAAGTGGAATGTTGGAGGGTGGGGTCAGGCTACAGGAGAGAGAGAGAGAGAGAGAGAGAGAGAGAGAGAGAGAGAGAGAGAGAGAGAGAGAGAGAGAGAGAGAGAGAGAGAGAGAGAGAGAGAGAGAGAGAGAGAGAGAGAGAGAGAGAGAGAGAGAGAGAGAGAAAGCGAAAGTAATGAATGAATGAATGAATGAATGAGCATTACTACGTCATAATCACTCCCTTACAATGAAGCGCTGCAGAGTGAAAGCAAAGAAGCTCTACTTGGTCTCATCTACATGTATATTAAATGCGGCATCATTTCGCACACTTCTATAAATGAAAGAAGAAAACTACGCATTCTTACATCCACCTGTTTCAACCCAACTATTTGCCAAGGAAGGAGGGACGATACGTTTGGACTGCAAGGATAAATTAACAACATTACTATTATTGCATTCCACGAGTGTATCGGAGGAGAACAGTGAAGGAAGACATGATGGTGAAGGTTAGAATAGACAAACAGAAAAAAAAGTATATTAAAGCAGAAAGGTATGGTTAGGTGTGGCGACCCTAAAGCAAAGGTAAAAAAAATTTGGAAGAAGGAGAACATAAAGAAGTAGAAAAAAACAACGAGAAAATAAAAAGAGCGAAGGGAGAAAGAAAGAAAAGAAGAAAGAAAAGTGATCACCATTAGTTACCCCTCATTCTCTAACACTGCTTATCAAGTC
>NC_059293.1:13586294-13591294 GCF_017591435.1 Portunus trituberculatus
TGACCACGCCACCGCATCGCGCGTGTACTACCATTGTACCAATTAGCGTGGTAGCTTGGCCGTGTTGTCCGGGGTGTCGCCAGCAGTGCATGGAAATAGCCGTTACTTATGGTAATGTAATCTGGAGCGAGAACCTTCCTGCATTGTTGCCAGCGAGGAGAGGGAGGGAGGAATGGAGGGAGGAAGGAGGGAAGGAAGGAGGGAGCATAGCCAGTGAGTCACGGCAGGAAGAAATGAGCGAGGGAGAAATGGGAGGGACACGAGAAGAGAGTGGAGGAGGAGAAGGAGGATGTGGAGAGACGGTAGGGAAAGGCACAGAAGGAGTGGAAGGAGAAAATGATAAAAGCAAATGGTCCAAGGAGAGAAGAGGGAAGAAAGGTGGTAAGGAACGTAAAGAAAATGTAAAGAAAAGTTAGAAGAGGTAGAAAATTGAATGAAACTCCAGGATATCACGAAGGTATGAGAAAAAAGAGAGAGAGAGAGAGAGAGAGAGAGAGAGAGAGAGAGAGAGAGAGAGAGAGAGAGAGAGAGAGAGAGAGAGAGAGAGAGAGAGAGAGAGAGAGACGAGGAGGAGGAGGAGAAGAGGGACAAATAACTGCAAGGAGGGCAAGGAGGGAGCGAGGAAATGAAGGAGATGGGGGGTGAAGTGAAGTGAAAGAAGAAAGAGAGCTTTGGAAAAGAGAGTGGAGGGGAGGTGAGAAAGAGGGAGCACGAGAAAGAGGAATCACAGAGACTGGAGGGATGAGTGTTTGCTAACGAAGATGATCCAAACGCGCCGCCTCTCCTTCAGTACCTTCCGAAAAGTCCCATCGCCGTCAGGAGAAAACGGGACGAGGCGAGGAGGACGAGGACTTAGACGAATCGTGTTACCGAGTCATCCCTATACCATCACTCTAGCTATCTCTGGCGACGATGACCAGACGACCAGATGACCAGACGACCCACGGTGGTTATGGACGGAGCTGGCAATTGGGGCGTCAGATGCAATGCACTGCTTGCCTTGATGCTTAATCGATACTTCTAAAGGGCGCCTCGGTATGACGTGCAGGACCCTGGACGCTCGCTCCAGACGCCGCCTCGTTAAGATCTGCGACTGGGGACTTTAGGGAGCGGGGACGTAAGGGTCAGTAATACATTTATCGCAGTATAGAAGGAATTGGATCTCTCTTTTGCGATGTGTTGTTCACTTTTGCCTTAAACCTTTATATTAAATGTAGGCTTCGGTGCTTTGAAGTAATTGTTGTGGTGGTGGTGGTGGTGGTGGTGGTGGTGGTGGTGGTGGTGGTGGTGTGGTGGTGGCGATGGCGATGGCTTGATTCTTAACTTGTATGCAGGCTGGGCGGGAAAGAAGGGGGCCGTGGGCGAGAGGGGGCTAATCTTAGAGCAGCAGGAGGGAAGAGAGAGAGAGAGAGAGAGAGAGAGAGAGAGAGAGAGAGAGAGAGAGAGAGAGAGAGAGAGAGAGAGAGAGAGAGAGAGAGAGAGAGAGAGAGAGAGAGAGAGAGAGAGAGAGAGAGAGAGAGAGAGAGAGAGAGAGAGAGGGAAAGAGATTGAGGGAGGGATGGAAGGAGGGAGAGAGGAAAGTGGAGTTGTAAGGAAGGAGGGAGAGTAAAAGGGAGAGAAAGAGAGAGAGAGGGGTGAGCTATGAGGAGAAAGAGAGAGAGAGAAACAGGGAGAGGAGGAGCATCAACCAAGCACATCGAAACTCTCTCTCTCTCTCTCTCTCTCTCTCTCTCTCTCTCTCTCTCTCTCTCTCTCTCTCTCTCTCTCTCTCTCTCTCTCTCTCTCTCTCTCTATGCGCTCACCCCTTCCATCACGGGCCCTAAAGCGGCGTCCCTCAGGAGCCGCAGACGCTTCAAATCCTCAGGGCTGCAGCCGCGGCGCCCCGACAGTCCAGGCATCCGGTTAAGACGCCGCCTCGGCCCGGGGAAGCGAAGCGGAAGGGACGCGAGGGTAGGATAGGATGCAAGCGCGTGTGATGTCATGTCCCCTGATGTTATCTTGGGAGGAGCATCGTTCAGGGGAGACTGGGAGAGGTGACAGGGCTGTTTCCTATCCTCCTCCTCCTTCTCCTCCTCCTCCTCCTCCTCCTCCTCCTCCTCCTCCTCCTCCTCCTCCTCCTCCTCCTTCTCCCTTCTCCTGCTCCTCCTCCTCCTCAAGAGCCTTCCCCCACTAACCCTTGTCCGGCGTTTCTCAATCATTAAGACTAAATTATTCTGTCCACCTTCGTACGTCGCCGGCAATGAGATTATGCAGTTGGAAGGGTGAAGGGACGGAGGGAGGAGGGACCGAAGAGAGTGAGGGAGGGAGAGGGAGGAAAAGAGAGGGAGAGGTAGGGAGTTAAGGAGGGTTCTTCGAAGGGTTTTGGCCTGAGGAAGTAGTAGTGGTGGTGGATGTGGATAGCAGTAGTAGTGGTGGACGGAAAGAAAACGTAGGTAATATTAATAGTAATGATAGCAGTATTCCAGAAGTGAGAGGTAATCCCAGCTTGTCCAGACACAGAGAGAGGGGAAGGCTAATGCTGCTGCTGTTAATGCTGTGCGATGGAGGCCAGCATTACTTACCTACGCTGCTCAACCCAAGCTGTCCTGGGAGACGGAAGAGGGAGGAGGCGGGGAGGAGAAGAGCGAGGAGGGGTGAGAAGCTAGAGGTATTGAGGGGGGTAGGTAGAAGAGCGAAGCTAGAGGCAAGCAGGGAGGGAGGTAAGAGAGTTGAAACGGGGAGATCGAGAAAAAAAACAAAAAAAAAACAAGAGGATGAGGATAGAGACGAGCAGGGAGGGAGGTAAAAGGATAAGGAGGGAGAGAGGAAGAGGAAAGAAAGGAGGGATAGGGTAGAAGGAAGCAGGAGGGAGGAAAAGGGAAAAAGGTGAGATGAAGGACTAAGAAAGACGGAGAGTTGAGGAAAGGAGACAGAGTAAAGTAAAAAGAAAACAATCGGGAGAAGTGGAAATAAGGATGAAAGATGAGAATACACAAGGGCAGGGAGAAAAATGGGGGAAAGTGAAGGGAGATAAAGATGTGGGCACTGAAAGAAAAGGGAGTGCTCGAGAGGTGAGAAGGATTGAGGCGAGGGAAAAGAAGAGGCGAGGAAGAGTAAAGAGGAAAATTTAGTGGAAGATGGGAAAGGAAAATAAGAAAAAAAAAAGAACAACAAATATACAGACATTTGACGATGTTTACGTATATAAATGTTTTCTGATGTTTTTTTTCTGTACTGCTTCTGTGAACAAACTTTTTTTTCTCTTAGTCGAGTTCCGAGATGATGTAAGAGAGACGTGGAGGAGGAGGAGGAGGAGGAGGAGGAGGAGGAGGAGGAGGAGGAGGAAAGGAAGAAGAGGAGGAGGAAGATGGAGAGGAGGGGATGGAATAGTGGTGGCAGTGGTGGCGGTGGAGGTGGTGATGGTGATGATGATGAAAGCTACATAAATAAATACAGTAACGGAAAGAGACATTATTGACTGTGTGTTTGATAGTGACGATAACATGATACCGGTGACGACGGTAACGGAAGGAGTGGTGACGGTGGTGGTGGTGGTGATTGTGGTGGTCATCGTCGCAACAGAGGGAGGGAAAGGGAGAAGGAAAGCGAGAGAGAGGCAGGAAGGGAAGGAGAGGGAGGGAAGGAGACCGGACAAAGGGAGGGAGGGAGGGAGGGAGGGAGGGAGGGAAGTAAGGAAGGATCGGTCTAGTGCAACAAAAAAAGGGAAAAAGGGTCAGCACTGAGGGACTTACGCGGCACACTAAGGAGGGGATTGGGGAAGGGAGGGGGTAGCAAGAGACCAATAGGATGCAGGATTAGGACACTGGGCGACCAATAGGGAGAGGGGCACGGGGAGGCGGGGCTTGGGGCACGTGCACTGGGGGAGGGAGGGAAGAAGACGATGGGAAAGAGGTGGCGGCCTTCTAAGGGAGATGGCTGACCCTCCATTTTTTGGCGGCAGGTAAACGAGGAGGAAGACGAGGCATAAAAAACAGAGAAGCGGACAACTGACCACCACTGGACGTAACGGTGGTCACTGATGAGTTCCTCCCTCCCTCCCTTGCCCTCTCCTTCCCTTCCCTGGCCCTCTCCTTCCCTCTATCCACTCCGCACTTCCTACTCACGCCCTTATTTCCTACACGTAATTATCAGCGTGGCCTCAAGCACTCTCTACAGGTCCGCCTCGCCATGTCCACCTGGTAAAAAAGGCGAAAAGCACGCCGCGGCTCATCCTCCCTGGGCGGCGCCTCAAAACACGTGCGCCGCGCAGGACACCACGCAAGGAAGGAAAGCAGCGGGATTGGAAACACAGGGTACCGTGTCAATAAACTCTGAGGATTTGTGAAATATACTCGACGAATTATATGAGTTTCAGAATTTTTAGCAACACTACATCAACGGAGTCTTACAGTATCAATCGTCTTCGTAAATCTATCACATGTAAAAACATGAGCTACGTTAGATTAGTATATTACACGAGGATTAATATAGTTTATGAGTAGTTTTAGAGGGTCACAAGTTCGCACCACATTCCATATCACGTCTTCTCAACGTTCTGTCTCACTCATCGCACGTCACCGCAGAGGCAGCAGCACCAAGCTATCACACCATCACATCTACGCTGGTAATCAGTCCACGAGGCACCTGAGCAATGAAGGCCTTGTCACGGGCATCACTCAACGCGTACCGCACTCACGACACCACAACGCACCACCAAAACACCTTCCTTCACAACGCTGCGTAACACAACACTCATCACAAACCCACACCGTCGCTTTACGCTACAAAACCACCTAATTCAACACTGGAAGATGTGTCCTCCCTTCTCGTCTCCTTCAGCGTCCACTCCTGAGGCTCACCCGCCGAGGAGCGTCAGGAGGATGTTGCGTCTTGTCTGGTGTGGCGCCGTGTGCAGGAGACTGAAGGATGTGACCCTGGGTGCCCTTCTTCTCTCCAGCAACCTTACCCTCCTCCCTCACTGACCACCGCCTCTGCTGCCACCCTGACCATCGCGGCCTTCC